>NC_041335.1:3997508-4122508 GCF_004354835.1 Perca flavescens
TAATGGGTATATAGGTTAGTCAATCCGTTTCAAATATCGTGAATGGGTTTAGCTAAGTGACATAATGTAATTTACCTCTAAGGCTGCTCTAATCACTGTCTATGTGTAGATAGTCTCTTCATCTACAAGGTATATACAGCCATCTGGTTCTCAGGGGGGAAGGAAAGGAAGTTTGTGTTCTCTGCCTCTGTATGGCTTTCCTGAGCTCCTGTTTGTAGAGGGATTGTGTCCTTGGTGGAGTGTCTCGTGAGGATCTGTATCCTTGTCGCACATTTCCCTGGTTACACAAAAACAAACCCGGTCTACACCCAACAAGCTGAGGGTATTTTTGACAATTTAAATCATGTAGTTATACAGTATAACTTTTCAGTTTTTTTAGGACCCACACTAGAGCTCCAACGTGTTGGAACATAAAAACAGTGTGACAGTAGACATGGTTAAAGCAAGTCAGACAGCACTTTCAATGATTTATTTTCAGTTTTGCTGTTCCGGAAGAGTTTACCACAACAGGTTACAAGACAGACAGATTGCACTCGCTTGATTTTTATTTTTTTTTTCTTCCACGCCCATACACAGGATTTCCTCTTTCTGCATGAGATGATCTTCACACAGTCGCCTGGTGGGAAAGAGTCAAAAGCAGAGTAGAAACACTCAAACCACCAAGTGCGTGACAGCAGATGGAACGTTTGTTAATCATATGTTTAGCCTCGTGTGGAATCCCCAGCCTCGTTCGCAAAGGGTTAACACTGACCTAGTTTCCGTGGCAACATTGAATGTCTGATGACATCATTGCTTTAATTTTAGCTCAAGTCCGGCATCCAAGGTTGGTCACATGACCAACTAGCCAGCACCACATGTGTGTATTTCTGTAGAAAGTGGTTTGGTATGTAGTACAGACTCAGGAAGTGACATCACCGCTTCCATTCAGCGCTGGCTTTCGATGTATTTACTGCTCTATAAGGTTTCCACTCAGTCAGTAAAGAACTGCAGCTCTTTTTCCAGTGTGCCTTGATGCCCAACTGGTGATCTAATCGCTGATTAAAATGTGAAAGTCAACAATTATACCAGTAGTCAGGGTTTCGATTCTCGAGATGCACAGATATTCCTTTCGATCTAAAAGTCATGTTGTCGACTACAACCTTGTATGCAAACTCAGGAAGAATAGGCTGCTACCAGGCACTGAACAACTCTTGTATCTACAGTGAAATGTGTAGAAGTGCAAGTGGTTGTCACTTAATGCTTATAAAATAACAATTTCATCAAAGACCTTCCAAAGATTTGAAAACATCACATCCTGTAAACCCTCATGGGATTTCATTTAATGTATGTAGTCACCAACAATTGCCTCACTTGCATGGAATCATTGATTTATAGAGGCTTGCTAAGCTCTGCCCTGTTGTCAGGTTTCATCTTTAATTAATGGTAATTAGCAGATGTTTCTCTCAGCACTGTCTGTCCTGCTACACTTCTTATACCTGCTTAAATGCAGTGAACATGGCTGAGTCCTGGGCTGGATCAATACCCTGCATGACACGACAAGTTGTGGTTGGTGGCTCGTTGGCATCATTGGTAGTATCGGTGTTTAATATCGGAGGGAGGTTGTCGGCCGCCTGGTGCCGCAGTTAATAAAAAATGAATGGAAAGAGAAGGGGGAGGAGCCCTCAGCTGTTGCTCGAGCTCTTTAACTCTCACCTCTCTGGTGGCTGCTCTGCTGTTCCCACTGGGCACACACTTTATACAATCCTGAATCCCACTGCTGCCCGACGCTGCCAGGTTTTATGTAACGCAGCGCCACAGCTGTTGGAGTTTTCATCACACACTATTGGAACACGCACATAAAAATATTGATTTCTGAAACAACGGAAGTATATTCACGTGAATATCTAAAAGAGGTGGATTAGACTGATTATAATGCAAGACAGGGCATACAACTGGTAGTAGCTCAGAAATGCATGGCATTTAATAAGTTCTCAAAAATTTCACATTAAAAGGACAAAATAATCATCTAGCCCTTCATTAGAGTGGTCAAAAAATCCATTTTGACCTTGGTTGTAAATCAGGATGATTTAGTGTATGTAAAGCACGACATGGCTTCATAGTGCACAGTTGAGTACTGGCCCTTTAAGCCCGGCTACTCCTGACTTGAACATATGGGAAGCTAATCTTAGCCCAAGTCCTGAGAGAGACAAGGCTGGCAACCAGCCACTGTGCGGAGCTGAGGAAGGTTTCTCTCTGTTTTTCTCTCTCAAGTCTGAGCAATTTCTGATTTAAACCCCCTAGTATTGTCTCCAAAAGTCATCACATAATCATTCGGGCCATGATGTGTTTCACCTGAAGAAAACTGCTCTAGCATTTGAAACTGTGTTCTGTTAATGATTACATCATTGTCCATTTAGATTTTACTGCTCAGCGGTTTTTCATGACTTGGCACACATTAGCCTGGCAGGTAGTAGAACACAGTGTTCTTATATTGTTTTTTAACCCTTTTTTCCTCACTTGTTTTCCATCTTGCCTAATGTCTGTTGTCTTTGTCTCTCCGACTCAGACCATATTCTATATATTGATTACATTCTTCTCCTTCTTTCCATGACCCAAAGCTCAGGCACAAAGAGCTGCCTCTTAAAAACAGCGCCCCCCTCTTCCTCCTCCGCCTCGTTATTTTTTAGCGACTCCACCCTGCCCAACAGGCCCCCACTCATCACCACCTTTCCATTTTTTCTCTCCTCCCTCTAAAACCACTCCTCCCTTTCTCTTTGTGCGGAGTGCTGAAGAGGAGTGTGTGGGGAGGGGGGGAGGGTGGTGTAGGCCTTCCCCAGCTGGGCTATTCGTGCCAACTTGCACGTGCCGAAAGTCAGGAGGTATGACTCAGACTGGATACCCTACACTCAGCACTACGATCTACACCCAAACACCCTGAACCTAACACCATCCTGACTGGGTGTGTGTTGGTTGGTGGATGATGGAGGGTGGAGGGTGGAGGGTGGAGGGTGGAAGCAAAGACAAAGAGAAAGAAACAGCCAAACAGACAGATGCAAGGTTGAAAGAACAAGGTGATGCCTAAAATAGGAACAATGTGTTAACAGTCTGTTACTCCTTATAGACAGACAGATGGAAATATTAAGTACATTAATAGATACATATACACCCTACATATAGTTACACACTCTTATAGAGGATGTGCCACCATTTTCTTTTATCATATCAAATACAAAAAAGGCACTATCAATTGTTTTACACTATATCTATATATATATATATATATATATATATATATATATATATATATATTCATATTTCATGAAATTAGTGATATCCAAAACAATTGTGTGCCTGGTTTGTTGATTAAAAAAAAAAACACAAAACTAGGCCAAAATAATAATAAACTAACCATAATAGGAGATTCCAGCAATACATTAGTCGTATTTGTTTAACCAGGCTGAAACACTTTGTGTTGCTTCTGCTCTGTTTAATGGGAGCTGCTCAGTGCAGCTTTGCAGCCTCTTGTCCTGCCCACCAATAAACCCAGTGACCCTCAGTGAACAATCCAATACTGTATGCATACTAGCATGTATGTGTGCAGAGGAAATCAATGAAAGTGTGCCTCTGCATTTGTTGCCTGTGTGTGCATTTGTTTAGTGTCTTTGCCTCTGTGTATATGTGATGAGAAACAGGGAAGTGTGTGTTGGGGGGGGACAGGAAGAGAAAAAAAGAAAGTGAAAGATAAAGCGACAGAGAGCAAAAAGAGGGGGAAGGAGAAAGATTGAGAGTAACAGAGTGTGTCAGATCAGATGACCTTGATGCCATTGGACTGCTGGGCAGTATGCGTTGGGGGTGGGGAGGTGTGGCGGTAGATGGGAGCAGGAGGTGGAGTCAGCTGACAGGAAGAGATAGGAGGAGGGGAAAGGACCCTCATGTTAAGACAGTGATGCTCATGTGAGTTGCTTAATGGCTCTTAGATAAAAGCTTCCTCCCACTGTAGAGAGGTGATGAAGGTGCAGAAATAGTGGAATCAGTTCTTGTAAAGATTATTCACCCATGGTACCCTTCAAACGGTTCTCTATTGGCTTCTGTGTGTTTCATACACACAGACCTCCCACTACGATGTGCTGGTAATATTTAAATGTTGAATCGTTTCGGTGTGTGAGGGTTTTATGTCAGGAGTTAGTTGAGAAGAAAAGAAAAAGATGACTCAGGCTTAGTCATATGCAAGCCAACCCAACACACACTGCTGCGGATGGACTTTTGTTGTCAGTCATCCCTCCTACAACCAAGACCTTTCCTCTGTGCTGCTGAGAAGCAGTGAGCGTAAGACAAAGAAGTGAGAGCGATGGAGAGAGAGAGGGACGAAGGCGTGAAACAACTCTTTTGGACGATAATTTGACTAGATTGTGAGATGAAGTGATCGATGTGAGAATTGGAGTGTCTCTTTTATCTTCTCTCAATGCCAGGTTACAGCAGGTTTACCGTGAGTAACATACTTGTTCATGTTTTCCATTTCACCCCCCAAAAAAAGTTGAGATACTTTAACTGTTTCTTTTCCAATTTCTCTTGAGCTCTTATTGTCATGTGAAGTGGACACAGTTACATTAAAAGTTAACTAGGACATGGCTACAGACTGTATGCCTTCTAGTTATAATGTAATCTGTCACGTTGTTCTCTTATCTAGAGTAGAAGTAACCCATTGGGCTCCGGAGGTGATTTTTAGGACAGCTCTCTTGGGCAAACCTGAATGGCAGCATGTTGGTGTTGTTTCTGTATATGGCTTTAATCCCACAATAACATCTTAAAGCCAATAGCATATTTTATGGCCTTGTCTATCATTGTTATAAACAAGCACGTGTTTAAATCATACTAGTCTTCCTTTAGTTTAGTTTTACCTAGCATCTGCATCTGCATCACATTTTTGGAACAGCCAAATTTGCATTTGAGGAGGTTCCTTCTATGTGGATGTTTAGGTCAAATCGTACTTCTTTGTTTTACTCATCGTTTGTGGACGGTGACGAACTCACTCGGAGCTCGCGTTTTTACAATGTGAGGTCTTGTGTTTGAAGACGGCCTTCTTCTCTCGGTCACAAGTTCAGCCTGCGTTTCTGTTCTGTTTTTTTATGTTCATTTAAAAATGGTGACAGCGTCATAACCATGTGGTATCATTCATTCATAGAACAGTTTATATTAGATCTAGTTGTGATGACTGCTGGTCTGTCGAAGTGTCTTTTAGCCTAACGACTGTTAGCTTTGAGAAATGATTTATTCTAGTTGAATAGCCGGTATCATTTTTTGATAAGAGTGCAGCGTTAAAGGACAGAAAAAGTCTGTTGGGTTTAGTGGTTCTTTAAAATGAGGAACTGTGCGCGGAGAGCATGTGATTCGGGGGTTGAGTCTAATCTTGAACTCAAAATGCTGTGTCATTGCAGGCGGGGGGGAGTGAGTGTAGAGCACAAGTGAGTCGGGTGAATGAAAGAGCATGTTTTCGAGTGTCCGCCCGTTGGTGTGTGTTGTTGGTGATAGAAGAGAGTGGGCATGTGTCAGATGACACATGTGCCCACCCAGTGGTGGAGGCAAGCGTCGTGGTGGGAGACACAATGATGAGGAAGATGACGATGCAGCTACGTCATCGCCACGTGTTTTCTACCTCTCTTGCTCATTGCTCTCCCTCTTGCTCATTGGCACTCCCTGGTCACGTGACCTAATGCTCTACTTCTCTTCTCCTTCCCTTAGACAGCTTAGGCAGCGCTGCGTTTCTCCTTGGGATTGACGTTCATCTGTGTGTGAGTGTGTGTGTGTGTGTGTGTGTGTGTATACATATATATATATATATATATATATATATATGTATATATATACAAATATGTGTGGCAACAGAGAGACAGACACATTTACAGGGCCAGAGAGCGGGTGCGTCAGAAAGTGTTGGAACGTAATGCAATAAGCTATGTTAGATAGAGAAAAGGCTCAGGAAACAAAACAGAGAGGCAAATCGAGAGAGGGAGGCAGAGGCACTTTGAGAAAGCCAGAGAAAACGAGGGATCAGGAGAAGCGGGGAAAGGCAAAGTAAGAGAAACAGGGAAAAGGCTACTGAAGTTGATCCAGCCATAGCACAGGGTAGCCAGCACATACTCGGCAATATAAGAGAAAATTATTACGCAGGAGCTGACAACGATCTGCATGGGGAAGACGGCCAGGTTCTCTACCCTCCCCCCCACCCCCCCACCCCCTCTCATCCTCCTGGTTAAATCTGCTCCAAAACTCCAGCAATGTTCGAGAGAAGAGAGGAGACGCCACAAGGCCGGTCAGCCAGCAACAGGGCGAGAGGAAACATCCAGCGATCATGACCACGTTGATAATGATAATGGCAATGACGCCAAGGCAGAACAATGGTGAGGAGAAAAATAACAAGAGGACGTTATCTGGTGGACAGGAGAGGACAGAAGTATCGCGTCCTCAGCAAACTGTAATGGGTTGCTTACTCGTGGTTGCTGTCTCCGTTTTGGCAACATCCTGCTGATCCTGTTTGTGCCCTTTTTCTGTTTTGCTCTCTTTACAGAATCAGTTGCATAATAACTGAGCGACTCGAGTTTCGTTCTCTTTTTGTCTTCTCTGTCTCCTCTCCTCAGTGTCTTCATCCGTTTCGTTCTCTTCATCCTGCTACTCTTTCTTGCTGATGTCGAAGTGTCATCCGCTGTTCCCTCTCCATCGCCCGGCGCAGTTGTCTCGCTCTTTTACCTCTGTTGTAATCATGTCGCCGTCGTTCTTACATTTTTTTCCACCTTGTAGGTGAGTGAATGATGAATAATTGTATATCAGGTGAACTTCAGCTTCCTTCAGTCAGAAACCTTCCACCTCGTCTGTATCCTTTGGATCTTGGAGGAAGTTCCAGCAACACCGCCAGCAAGCCATCTCCCTCTTCATCTACCAACCTTTCTCTTTCCTGTGCATGTGTCCTTGCTAGAGGATCTATTATCAGCCACAGGTGTAAGATTGAAGCTTTTTGTTTCTTTTTCACCAATGTGAATGTGGATGGGGACGAAAATGGAGATCGAAGAACCATTATCAGTAGCTTCTCCTTTGGCCCAGGGCTGAGCCGAATCTAGACGCTCAAACATGGAACAAAATCTCCGTAAGGAAAACGAGATACCGTTTGCAGAAGGCATAAACAAGCATAAACATAACGTTGCTTTCCTTTGCTTCCTTTTTCCTGATGATGCCGTTGTGAATTGAGATTGTGTATTCGCTTGGCAGCCGCTGGTTCGCCTCTGCACTCGAAAGCGGAGAAACTCTGTCATAGCCGAAATTGCCATCACTGGACTTTTGAGGATAAACAAAACAGAACATAGCCTTATATTTAGCATCATCTAATGCAATAGGGCAAGTAGGGCTAAAGGGCGTGGATAGAGACAGAGAGGTTTTCTCATTGGTAAGAGCTCTGCTGCACTGTGCTGTTTCCTAGGCTGCCGCTACTAGCGACTCTCCCCCACAGCTCTCTCCGTTCCTGCTCACTGCACACTCCTCCATTCCATCGTACGTGCCCGCTGTGGCTCAGATAATGGCCTCTCGCTCTGCACACACTGAAGAGAGAGAGGAGTGGAGATGGAGGGAGAGGCTGCGTGAGAGGGAGGGGAATGGAGGGAGGGAGGGAGAGAGAGAGAGAGAGAGAGAGAGAGAGAGAGAGAGAGGGGAAGGTGGGGGCTGCGAAGAGAAGCCGACTGCATGTGTAGCCGAGAGAAAGAAAGAGGATATTGAAAAAGGGAAGGGAGGAGCAGACAGAGATAATGAGAAAGGAAAAAGAAGAGAACAGAAAGCGTCGAGCATAAGAAGAAGCAAGAGAGAAATGAGAAACGTGTGTGCTGTGCTGGGGGGAGGTGTGTTGCGTGTGTGTGGTTGGCTGTGTGTGTGAATACATGCATGTGTATTTCGTCGCTCGCTCTGTCTGTGCGCTGCACAGACTTGAAGGAATAAAAAGGGAATACAACCCAACAAGAACGAATTGCTTGTGGGCAGCTCTGCCGGCAAGCAAGTCTCATGCTCCTCTCTGTCTTCTCTTCGGCTTTCTGCTCTCCGACCCGCAGCTCCGTCTGGACGTCTAGGATCACGTAAGTATGCGTCGCTGGTCCTCGGGCTCTCAGCCGGCTTCATATTGTCAGGGTCTCTGCTTCATGTTCCTGCTCTGCACGGCAGCAAAGGAAGGGGTGGGGGAAGAAGGAGGAGGACAAGAGCGAGGACATTGGGGGTGGGGGGGGCAATGTTGTGTATCTGGGACTTAGGTTCAGCTGTCTACTCACAAGCTGATCTTAACCCCCTCACCACCACTAGTATCTTTACAGGCTTTGTTTCCTCCCTCCAGTTACTGCAGTGTCAGTGTTAAACAGCCGTTGCGTTGCTCTCGCACGGAGAACGCTTATCTTGTTTAAAGGGCTCTTAGACCCAAGTGGTCCGGTCAACCAGGTTTTGCAAGATCTGAGCCAGTTAGGTTTGTTTTCGTATGCACTTCTTGGTGTGTATATATGTGTGTGTGTGTGTGTGTGTGTGTGTGTGTGTGTGTGTGTGTGTGAAATAGAGTGACACAGTTATAAGACAGAGATAAACTCCTGGCAAGCGAGTAGGTTCTGTCACGGTGTAAATATTTGTCAAAGCACGTGGTCTGTACAGTCCAAGGCACCCGCATAGGTGTAAAGCGCTGTAGGTGTCAGCGTAGCATTTCCATCCTGGACCGGCATGTGGACTCCCAAAAAAACGACGATCGAGGTTAATCAAACCCCCCCGATCATACAAGGATTCAAAGAGCTGTTATTTGTGTGCAGTGCAGTATTTGTTATCAGAACTGGCAAAGCAAAGAGTAAAGTCCATGTGTTCTAAGTGTGCAACTTGAGGTGCTTTAAACCCATGTGACGTGTGTGTGTGTGTGTGTGTGTGTGTGTGTGTGTGTGTGGCAGCGTTTTGTGTATGTAACTGTGAGAAAAAGTGATGTGCGTGATTGTAATATGTTACGTTGTGCAGTGTTGCAGTCACTGTTGTGTTTCAACACACTGCAGTTCTCATAACTGCCGTGCACAGCCCCCCACCCCCCTCCCTTCCTCTTTCCCGTCTGATTCACTGATAGTGCAGACATGGGGCCTCTCACGTATTACATGCCGGCTGTTCACTGCCACCCCCACCTCCCCCTCCAACCCCACATCATCTCACCAATACCACCGCCACCCCCTTGTACCCCCAACAGACACGCGGCACAGAAGGTGGATTCAAAAGACCAGAGCATACTGCCTGTCCAGTAATTAGCCACTTCAAAGGCTCATTTTAATAATATTCAAATGATGGGGAAGCTGGATGTCAAGCTCACTTCTCCTGTCATACAATGATGGATCTACAAACAGAAGCCATTTTCTTTCTTTTTTGAATCTCCTGAATCAGGAACTAGTTCACATTTATGTTGGGGTGTGAGACCGTCAGCTAGCCTGAGGTTAGTTTGTGTGTGTGTATGTGTAAGGAATTATTTATATCTTACTCTGTCTTTGTTCAGTTTTTGTTATGTCATCTGTCAGGGAAGAACTGTACTTGCAAACAGGATTTTGATGCATGGAAGTGTCGGTTACAGTTAAGGCTACAGTACAATGTGAAGCATGTAGTCTGTTTAAAGTACACACATAGGTTGAAGACTTTGACCCAAAAAAAAGGTTGTTAATACAGTGTTGTTGGCTTCTATCTATGGGGCAAACACAATTATTTACATAGTAAGTCTGCCTTCGTTTTCTTCTCACGTGCTATTAGATATGTTGGAATACACTGCTAAGCCACAACATGAACTCTGTCAATGATTTCTGAGCCTGCCCTTGGATTATCTTTGTTTGTTGTTCCTCTCTAGACTCATTTGATAATAATCTATGAGGGGCTAACCTGGGCTGAATACTGTTTGCAAGTACTATCTTAGGATTCAAGTGAATTTGAGCACTAAAGTTGGCTTCAACATATAATTCAAAATAAATAATTCAGATTAATAGTCATTTAGACTAGAATTAACTGTGGCAATTACTTTTTAATTGTCTACACCTTTTCTTTTTTTTCCACTACTGTAGTGAAACTCACCCCCTGGTGCTTCAAGCTGACTAAAATGGACTGAATGCTTTAAAAATGTAATTTGACACAAGTCCAGGTGATGGGTTTGCAGTTTTCAGTGTAACTAGTGGTAACTGTCCCAATTCTGACTCTGAGAGGAAGTGAGATATGTGGCTGCACTGATCAGCTCCTGATAAGTGTTACCAACTCTCTGAGAAGGTCTTTAAACTTACTATTTGTAACTCTTAGCCAGCATGTTTATTAAATACTTCTACATTTCACAGTTTCTTATGCTGTATACTGGGATGCAGTGACTGCAAGGAATAGCAATAATAGCAGTTCAAAAGAATATTAGCAATTGTGCCATCCAAAATACAGATACAGTTACCTTGTTTCTTTTCCAGCCAAAGGTTAATTCAGTTATAGGACAGATGGTAATATCAGGAGCAGTCAGTTGTTGCTTATGTTATGCTATATACAGTAAATCACTTATAGGAAAAGTGTTTGTCAGGCCAAAACACAAGCCTTTATACAGTGCAGTAAAGCAGTGGTTCCCAAAGTGGGCACCGGGGACTCACAGGGGGTCTTGAGGGGTTTCCAGGGGGTCCCCAGCAAAAGGGGAATAGTTTATCTCTATTCACTATAATTCAGTCCATAATCGTGGTCTAATGTTTGTCAGTTTAGGGTCTTGACTTGAAACCATTTCAGTAAATTACACCAGCCAAACTGCAAAGAACTCCTGTATGACTATCAAAAATACATGTATGTACATACATACATTTGTTTGAAAAATTGTTTTTCTCAAGATTTTTCTTTTTTATAGTAAATTAAAATAAGGAATTATAGTCAAGCCTACAAAGCAGCTCCTTACACTCTTTACATCCCACCTGTGCAAGGTGGTTTGACCCAAATGATTACCTGATAGACATACATAGACTGACACATTGCCATTAAGGGAGCCCTGTGCTGTCATGAGTGGGGCTAAAATTCTTGTCAGTAGTTTATCTGTACTTCTGCCTAGCTTGCACGGTTTCTGGAATCACTTCTACAAAATAGTGCAAAAGTTGAGTCTACATTATTCCCAGGAACATTCCAAAGGATGTCTTGGGAGTTTCCTTTCTCAAATATTCCTAGAAAAATGTTTGGGTCTTTTGACTAGTGAGGAAAGACGTGCAAGTCAAGTCACTGAATATTTCCTTCACTTTCCTCACTGCATCAAGTTTTCATGTGGCAATCTCTCAACAGAAACTTTACAGTAGTTCAGACAGGCGTGGAACTTTATAGTCACATGTTCCACTAAAGCTAGAGTGTGAAACTTGTACATAAAACAAAGCCCTTGCCAAATAGGTTCATACAGTGCTGATTAAGCCTATCACCACCAGGGGTGGCTCTCTGTATTTCTCAGTATAGCGTTGTTGTGTTTGGTGTCTGTGGTGACATTCCCGCGCTGGAGTATCAGATGGATGCCAATACATCTCATTTGTACTCAGAACAAGCAGTTTAACTCCACAACAACGTTGTTTCATGAGCAGTACAGAAAGTGCTGTCAACCAACCTTGCACACTCACTTATAGTTCTTATTCTTGTTCTGGCTCTCTGATTGGTTACACGGTATGTAAGTCTACCTGTATTACCCAATACCTTGACAGGCAGGAAGGGGGGAAAGACCACAGCGATGCAGCATTATTAAAGTAGGTATACTTTATTAATATCGCAAGGGGAAATTCAATTCTATTTGTATGAATCCCACTGCTTTTCATAATCACATTGGCAGTGTTTGTGTAATTACTCTCACTGTCAGAGGGGGAGACAGAAGTTCCACACTCCTGCTTTAACCATTCGAACATATAGGTCCATGACTTGTCTAACACTGGACAGCCCATTCTGTGTGCATACACTGCTACATAGAAGTTGTCTTTCAAAGTTAAAATAGTAGCAATTGAAACAATTCTCCACAAAGACCAAAATAACCTAATTGTATCAGATTAACAGATAACATTTCTTGATTTGTTTCACTTACTAATTGTGTTCTTGAAAGAAAATATGAACTGTACAATTGTACATTTTACTCTCTTGATTCTTCTTCTCTACTTTGTAGTTTGAAACCACCCACATTCCACCCACAAAAGAGTGATATGTTTAAACTCTAACTGCCTGCTTTGCATAGCCCAACTGATCTGGAGCACAGTGTCCATTTATAAACAACAGTGAAACTATGTCACACATGACCTGTGACTTTCCTGACAAAACACCTGTTATGAAACACGCCACTGAAGCAATAGCTAATGCAGTTTTCCATAGCCCTACTGACCTGACCCTGCAGCACTGTATGTTCTGTATGTGTGAAAGGTGGGAGGGAAACCCTTGATAAGAGCTGGGGAGAAGGGAATGTAGACTGATATTAATTTGATGATTGTTATTTATCATTCCGTCAAGTTATTCTTGGAATACAGATAGAAAATATCAATTTATTTTATTCAATTAAGCAATTAGTCAACACACATAAGGTGATTATTCAAAATCATGCCTAATGTACAGTGTATAATGTTGTTTTACATATTTTGATAAGTTTATATATATATATATATATATATATATATATATATATATATATATTTTTATTTTTTTTTTCCTTGCAACAAGCAAATTGTATTATTATTATTATTATTATTATTATTATTATTATTATTATTATTATTTTTTATTCTCTATTATTGTGTTAAATGTTCCAAATGTAAAGCACTTTGAGCTGCATTCTGTGTATGAAAGGTGCTATACAAATAAAGCTTATTATTATTATTATATTGGTCCGGGATTTATTGTATTCTTATAATTTTACTGACCTCGCTCCATGTCCATCTCTGTGTCTTTCAGACTGTCCACGAAGTCACTTTAGTGGATGGCCCCAGAAGTGGAGGCCAGATGGAAATTGGGTCACATGACCGCCTCCAGGAAGGCGCGCTGAGCCTGGAACTGGCCAATGGGGTGAATCGCTACCCTAATGATGATACAACATCTATGGAAAAAGAGCAGCAGAGGGCAGGAAGCGTGCCGCCAAGGCAGTGCTGGGTGTCAGGACATGGCAAGGTCAGTGACACCCAGCAACCATGTTGGAACAGCAGCAGCGATACCCCTGGTGAACCTGTCCACCACGCAGATATGGAGGATGCCCACAATCTGGTGGCTTTTTCTGCTATTGCTGGCTCCTTGCCTCGTTCTTCCTCCTCTTCCTGCCTCGTGCAGCCTAACACAGCCCAGCTGTATGAGAAGTTCACCAAGGAGATGGGCGCTGAGGGGGCTCAGCTCAAAGTCTCTGCCGGAGCTCCTGAGGGAAGCTGCCAAACTCCAGAAGACCTGAACACTCTACAGACAGCACTGAGTCAAGCCAAACATGGACACAAGCCCCCTAACTGCAACTGTGATGGGCCTGACTGTCCAGACTATCTTGAGTGGCTGGAGAAGAAGATTAAGTTGGCAACCAATGAGGATCAAGGTGCCTGCAAGATGACTGATGTTCCCGCACAGTTACAGCCTCACCTACAGCAACCCCATTTGCAGCATCACCCTCAGCCCTACCCCCAGATGAATGGTGGCCACCATCTGTCTGCTTCATACCCCCAGCAGCAACAGGGAACTCAGGGCCCTCGCCTAGACCAAGTGCCCTGCTCCAAACCCCCAATTCCCTGCTCTCCCCAGGTGCTCTTCATAGCCAAGGAAAAGAACGTCAGTCTTCAGACAGCCATTGCCATAGAAGCCCTTACACAGTTATCTGGTACTGGTCCGCTAGCTGCCGGTTCTCCAGGTCAAGCTCCCTACCACAGTAACCTCCATCACCCCCAACATACCCAGAATTTCCCATCTCAGCCCCCCAATGGCACTAGCTTGATCCCTTCCTCTCCCAGCAACCACTCATCTTCCTCACGCTCACAATCCGTCCCTCCGGGACTGCACACCATTCAGCAGGCCCAAGTGTCCTGTGAGCACCATAGGCCCCAATCCCAGGGCCAGCCATCCCATGCTTCCCCTCTCCAATCCTCTACCTCTCCCTTCCCAAGTCAGGGAAAACATCCAGGCTTCAGCCCTAATCCCCAGCAGTGGCAGCAGGGCTCAGGCAGAGGCTCTGAACAGAGGAACCCATGGATGTGTATAAAGTCTGAGCCCCAGTCTCACTACGCTGCTGCACCTCACAGTAGCTCAGACCCCATGTCAGAGCTCAAACAGCTGCTTGGTGACACCAGTGGTAAATTCAGCAATGCCCATTTCAAGCTTCCAGTCAAACAGCAGATTAGCTTGAACCAGAACGGAGGTATCCAGGGGCAGGACAACCCTGCATTGGTTAGAATAAAGCAAGAACCAGACGCTGGTGAGCACCTCCATCACACTGCCTCCATGGCACATTACGGTATGGCTAATGGTCAGCAGCATGGTCAGCACTACGCGGGCACTCCCCTGTCTCCTGGCCAAGCAGCTATAAGCCACTCCACTCAGGCAGCTCTGCAACAGCACCTTCACTACAAGAGGAACCTTTTCTCTAACCACTCCCCTGGCTTTGGAGCACCAGGCCCTCATGCACCTCTAAAAAAATGGTGGCCACAGATGGAGGCAGAAGGTTTTCCACATCTTGCCATCAAACAGGAACCCAAGGAACCCAAAAAGAGAAAAAGCAGCCAAGGATCTCCTGTCATAAAAGCTATGAGTGGGATGCTTGGAGTCCCTCCCCTGCCCAAACCCAAACAGATAATCATCAAGAAGACCAAGCAGAAAGCCTCCATGCCAACCTTCCTGCCTCAGAATCAGATCACCGTACAAAAACCATCAGTCCTCATGATGGACACAGCCCTGGCCCTGACCAGCCTGCAACCAGGTTCTCTCCCCTCTCTGCCCCTCCACAGTAACTCCACTCAGGCTGCTGCTGCAGGCCTCCCTGCCCCAGTCCAATCTCAGGTATCCATTTCCAATTACTCAATTACTTCCTCTTCCACTGTTTCTGCTTTGTCAGAAAACACTCCAGCCCTCATGGGCCCTCTGCCCCCACCAGTGGCCCCTGTAGCCAATGCTAAGTCAGAGGGAGTTGGCAGCCTTGCCTCCAGTAACACCAGCACCACCACACCTATGACCTCCACATCTTCCTCCAGCACCTCACAATTACAGAGTGTCATCAACATAGACCCGAAGTACGAAGAACTTATCCGTCAGTTTGAGGCTGAATTTGGGGACTCAGCCCCAGATGCACCTGCCAGTCAGCCCATGGAGGAGACTGCTACAGGCCCTCAGCCGAGGAATCAGTCCCAGACCGGTCCTCAGGACCTCAGTCCCACATCATCTTCCACTTCCCAGTCGGCTCCCTTAATTGTCTCCACTCAAGCCAGCTCCATACCTCATCCAGATGATCAGGAGATGGTAGTCAGCAAAGATAAGTTAGGGCCCCAAAGTGAAGCATCCTTGAACCAGGCATCCACAGAAATTCCTATGGGGGATGTCGCTTCACATCATCAGGCCATTCTGGACAAGCAGCAGCAGCCAAGTGTGTTAGAGGATATGTTCAGCGTGCCGTGTTCTCCGCTGCCCAAACGCATGAAGATCGAAGCCTCGGGTGATATAGCAGTACTTTCCACTACATGCTATTCTGAAGAGGACACGCCCACTAAGGACAGTCTGCCTTCTTCTCCATCTCTCAGAGGCTTCCTACAGTGTCCTCTGCGCTACCTGGACACCCCTACCAAGACCATACTGAGTACTCCTTCCAAGGATCTACAGTCAGAGTTCCCCACCTGCACCTGTGTGGGTAAGTCAGTGTGTTGGTGTCTGTCTATGGTAGTGTGTAATACTAGTATTAATAATCAAACAAATATCACACCACACCAAACATTTTACATTCATCTCTGAGTGGAGATAAATTAAAGTAAGTCTGTAAGTAAAGTCAATCTGACCAATGTTAGATAGTGAAGGCTTTTCTCTGAAGTGCCTTAAAGCAACAAGGGAGCATGCGTATTCTGCAAGGAGGACTCTTTTGGGAAACATTTTCTAAATCTAAAAATTATCAAGTTTTGTTTTACCAATTAAACATTAATGAACCTATAATTCTTTTAGTGCTTTACTCTACTTATTTAACTACCCAGGCTCACTACTATGCTTTTCAGTCCCCCTCTGCTTCAGCTTCTCTGTCTGGATGCTTGTTGAGTGTATCTAAGAATGTGTGTGTTGCCAGGGTGTGTGGCTGCAACCATCCAGACTGCGACATTGTGGGGCACTAAAGGCAGCGGGCAGGAACAATAGCAGTGGTGGCAGAAGGAGCCTTCTGTGTGGGTTTGGGTCTGGTAGGCAAGCAGAACAGAGCCTTTGTTAGACAGAAAGAGGTTTAGTCCCATAGTTTGGGTATTATCCTGCTCAGGTTATTTGGTTACAACAGAGTAGGTGGTCCTACACTAGAAATCTATGGAAATGTGTAGATCATACTATATACCACATACTTAAAATAAATAAGACAATAACAGGTAGACAAATTTAGCAGATACGCCCTTCAATACACCCACATTATGATAGTGTAAAATCTGAATATTATTACGATAGCTAATGGGGTAATAACTGAATAATAAAAAGAATTGTTCTCAGAGAAGCTATAAAGAAATTACCACCATTTTCTTTCAGTTACTGAGTTGTAACTGTAGGGGCTATGAAGGGTTAAGGCCTGGTAAATAGACCATTGCTGTCCCTAAACATTGAAGAGGGTGCACAGCATGGGGAGAGCAGCTGCAGTGAAACACTTGCTAGCTGTGTTGTTACTAAGCAGACAATAAGTCTTTATAGTAAAGCCTGGTTACACACTGCCCGGTCAACTCCCTGTAGCATAACACTGCACTGGAATGAGACTGCCTCCAACGCACACAGATACAGTATACAGCCATGATGTGGACAGTAAACACACTACCAATTTCCATGCAAGAATTTAGTGCGACTCCTCCACTTCCTGCCCTGAGCCACGCCCTGGTGCCTTCCAGCACCAACAGGGGAATGTGACCTCATATGCCTCTGAACCAGAGACACACACAACACTGACTGTATGTCCACACTTTACATATTCAGCTGATATTGTAAAGCATTTGCATTTAGAGCATTTAGATAATGTTGTTATCCAGAGTGTGTGCTACACTAGGATAAAGAAGTGTTGTGTACAGTAGCAAGAGCAAAACTGTATTAGTTGCCATACAAGTGAGCTGTTACAGAGCTCAGTAATGCAAAGTCCATTAGAGGCATTTAATGTAGGATACATGCAGCTGCACAGTATCACACAGATTAGCATTGAAGTCATAGGATGTGCTTTACAACCACAGAAGGACAATGGTCAAATGCAGTCACACACACACACACACACACACACACACACACACACACACACACACACACACACACACACACACACACACACACACACACACACTCACTCATACACAACATAAACACTCACATAGACACACCCTTACTCCCTCATAACACTCACACAAACTGAGTCATTCATCACTACCTCAAAAAGCTTCTGCTTTCCAAAGTGTCTCCACGCACACACCACACCCTGCAGTCACAGTCCACTGTCTGTGTGTTCATGTGTGTTTGTGTGAAGTGGATGTTGCAATCAGTTGCACATTCTCACGCTTCTCATAGATGATTTAACCTCAGCTACAAAGAGGATGTCTTTGAGTTTGTTCAAAAATACATCACAATTTTTCTTTTTGCAAAACTCTACAACAACTGAGATGTGTTTATATACAAGCCACTCATTTTTCTTTACTGAAGTTAAAGGACTTTTACTGTGAAATATTTTTAACTTGAGTGAAACATTTACTTGGTTGATGAGGCAAAACACCATTAGCTTAATTAGGAAATTAGGATTTGAGGCAGAGATGTTATTTTTTGATCAGTGTAATGTGCAAAAACATTCAAAAAGCCTGAGTAGTATCACCGCAGAAGAATCAGGTAAAGCTACTGATAATATTGGTGTAAAAAGGATGTCTATGTTAGTAAATAGTACAATATGTTATGCAGAAGCCTAGTTTCAAATCATCTCTTTGGTGTCGTACTACAAATTAATAAGAGATTTTGCCCTCATATTTTGTTTAAATCAAGCAACTAAACACATGCTAGTAGTGAGCAGTCTTGTATAAAGTAATTGAATGCAATACTTGAGTAAAAGTACAAGTATATTACCAGAAAAACACTTTGGTAGAAGTTAAAGTCACCTTTAAGAATATTACTTGAGTAAAAGTCTTAAAGTATATGATAAGTCATTTTCTGATATTAAATATGATTAATTATCAGAAGTAAAAGATAATGTAAATGCTTTGTTGTGGCTATCTTATAGTCGTCTCACTTTGCCAGACCTTCCTCCACAGCGCCGCGGAGGAGGGTCTGGCTAGTCCACACAGCATTCCAGGATGGGAGAAAAACGTGCTCTGGTTTATTGGCATTTCTTCAGACCAATCACAATCGTGATAAGTGCTGCACGGAGCCCCAGTGCCTCTGCAAAATAGCCACAGGAAGGAACTTGTTTTGGTGGAACGTGTACGTTCAAAAGTTGTTTTAGTCGTGCAACAGAAAACTCAGATTGAACAGATAGTCTAGCTAGCTGTCTGGATTTACCCTGCAGAGATCTGAGGAGCAGTTAACCATAGTCCTCACAAATCCACCGGAGTTAAGAATTCCAACACCAAGGAAGCTTTAGGTAACAGAAATCCGGCCAAAAATCAGGACATTCAGTGGAATTTCGGGCGTGAACTGGGCAATCCCGTAAAGCATAATATTCGTGGCTTCCACACAATACGGCCACAGGCGTGTAACGTTCCCAACCCCATTCACCACTGTCTCCGGGTCGTCATCGCCTGTTACATTGGCGGCAGAGCCTGCAGCAGAGCCTGCAGCAGGTGCTTCCATGACGCCATCAGTTATTATGCTTACTCCTCTTCTTCTTTTGTTTTGGTCAATGATTTTGGTGCTTGGCGCTGGGCAACAAACAGGCATTACGTCACCAACTGGAATGGAGCGTGCACCAAAACTATCGGTGTATGAAAGGGTGTGTGAATGGATGAATGAGAGGCAAATTGTAAAGTGCTTTGTCCGGTAAGGTAAAAAGGCACTATATAAATGCAGACCGTTTACCATCAACTTGCAATCTAGGAGCAATGATTTGCCAAACCTGATCTTTGAAGTCTAACAAATTTCTTCTGATTTTATTTTGTAGTAACGAGTAAGGAAGATGCTTAGGGGGTGTATACATTTTTTTTTAGGAAATGCAGTGGAGTAAAATTTTAAGTTTCCAGAAATATCAATAACAAAGTAAAGTACAGATACGGGAAAATTCTACTTAAGTACAGTAACAAAGTATTTGTACTGTTGTACAGATTTGTACAGATTTTGCTTTACTTTCTCTCTGAGTGTACGATAAGGAAATTGAAAATGAATCATAAAGTAGCATAAATGTAGTACTAATGCTTATATTATCTCATTATAGAACAGACTAACTTCTATATTTAGATATAATTGTGCAAAAC
The DNA here is from genome assembly GCF_004354835.1 of Perca flavescens. Classification (NCBI taxonomy): domain Eukaryota; kingdom Metazoa; phylum Chordata; class Actinopteri; order Perciformes; family Percidae; genus Perca; species Perca flavescens. Next base: position 4,017,098 of record NC_041335.1, read on the forward strand.
AGGTGGTTCTAATACACAATACAACTTAAGTAAGAGTAATGATGCATTTTCATCAGCAATTGTGATCCATTGTATATTGTGAATAATTGTGAAAATTTGTGGAGTGTGGAACTTGCCATAGTGCTTTTTCAGGTCCCGTTATGTGCTGTTTTCTCACCTACTGTCTCTTTTTCTAGAGCAAATCGTGGAGAAAGATGAAGGGCCCTACTACAATCACCTGGGATCTGGACCTACTGTAGCCTCTATACGAACCCTGATGGAGACCAGGTGAGTCTTTTTCTCCTCTCCTCTCCTCTCCTCTCCTCTCCTCTCCTCTCCTCTCCTCTCCTCTCCTCTCCTCTCCTCTCCTCTCCTCTCTCCCCCTTCCCTCCTCCTCACATTTTGTCCTTAGGGAATCCGTGACCCAGAATCCAGTAGGAGAAACAGGACATATCAGCATCGTCAGCATATCAGAGGCAAAAGCACAAGGGTAGCAGCAGATGATAGCTTAGAGTGAGAGGAATAAGGGAGGATATAAATCAAATCACAGAGAGAGACAGAGAAAAATTACTGAGAGAGGAAGACAGACAGAAGGGGGGAAAGAGGAGAGATATTAGGTTTAGTGGAAAGCACTAATATCAAGTTCAGTTATTTTTACTAGTAACAGTCCTCTGCATTAATTAAGGTGAAATTACAGTAAACAAATAATCAAATTGAAGGTAAAAATCTATGTGCTATGTTTTTATAAATGAGGCAACAGATGCCATTTAGCATTAACCATCGGGACTCTAATGTAACCCATGTCACATACAGTACATAGTACTATCTAGACAGCCCCACCAAACCAATCCAATAAGCTGTTGATACTTTGTCTGCTATGCATCAGCAAACTTGATAATAAAAAGACAGATTGAGTTTGGTCTTTTGATCTTCATATTATTAATATTTATTCAATTTAGCAAGGAACAGCTCCTCAGCTGGTAATTTTAATAAACAAAGTGCAGCTATAGCCTCTTTAAATCATCATAATCAATCAACCTGTTTTTAAGGAATGAAGAGTTGCTATATTTTTCATAGCTTTGTAACCTCAGAATGTAGAAAAAAACGTGTACTCGGTGTAACCTTCTATAACCGGATGACACATTGTGTTATGCTTTAAGGTAACAGTTCAGAACATTGTACTGGGCCACACATTTGGCTGTTATTCACAGAGAAGCTGGATTTCAATAGGACCTATGAGTCATAAGTCCCTGGAGAGCACAGGGTGATGGAGGGGGGTTGTTTGACCAGAGACCACTTTTTTTTGTTTGAGAGATGACATAAGACGTTAAGGCCCCAATGTCCCTATAGCTGACCTTTGACCCACCCCTGACTCCAGCAGGCCACCCCTGTGGTGACAGAGCCCACTCCCCTCCCACTCTCTGAGCCACCTCGGGCTGGTTCCTATTCAGGAAGAGCCCCTTGTATTCACTGCCACACCTAATCTGCTCCGGCCTGAAGTTTTCACAATGGCAGGTATCAAGCAGGCAGGAGACCTGATCTGAGCTGACAAGTTCGGATGACCCATCCCCACCCAAACGCAACCTCTGACATTCTCCACACACACACACACACACACACACACACACACAGACCTGCGGAAACACAAAAATGCATGATTAGGACTACTATTAGGTAATCTCTCAACACTCTATTATTTGCCCAAGCAGGTGTTCACAAAATAAAAATAAGCTCATTTATGCACATGTGGTCACAAACACCTGCACAGAAAATCTCCAAGAGAAGACCCTCTGACTGGCATCGTGTGGAGGCTAGTGGGTTCTGGTTTGCTCTGCCATGCTTGTGTGAATATCAGCAGAGCCTTGTGAACACTCCTCACCAGCTAGTGCTGCTGAGGTTGGCCCGTCTATGTCAGTTTTGACATAAACTACTACTCCCACAGTCTACAAAATAACAGATTTAGAGCTACATAAGCAAAAGCAATAAGTGGCATAAAACATAACAAACTCTGAAAAACTGCATTATGTCACCTATTACAACTATTACTGTTATTGAGTGGCACAAGTTGACCTTTATCAGCAACCGTTTGGCCAACTGAGCAAATCTAATCTGAGCTGTCAGATTGTTCAACTCAGTTCAACGCCTTACATTGTTTTTTCATGTTAAGCATTAGACAGATTCGTTACACAGAAATGTAGGCTGTATTATAATGTTTTTTGGATTGTTAATACAGGCACAAACCACACATCCATATTGCTGGTCAACTGGCTGTTAGGTGTAGTGTTTGTTGTGTGTTTGAGTGCAACTTTCAACACAAGGAGTCAGTCAGCAAATTCTTGGAGGTCGGCTTGGTGGCCCTTGGGGCCCTACACAGGAAAGACTGCAGTGTGTTTTTAGATTTAGGCCACTTGAGTGTCAGCTTGGTGTGTCAGGGCTATACAGATAGGCATTAGGGCTATCTGATCTGAAGAGAAGCTATTCTGGCTCCAAACACCAAGTGTTCAAGTGGAAGAACTTTAAAAGAACTAAATTCTTTCTCCTTCTGTGTAGGTATGGGGAGAAGGGGGATGCCATACGGGTTGAGAAGGTGGTGTACACAGGCAGAGAGGGGAAAAGCTCACAAGGATGTCCTATTGCTAAGTGGGTAAGTAGCATCGCATCACATCTGCCATGTGTTTGAAGTTTTGAAAGAGCCTTACATTACACAACTTTTAGTGTAGGTGACTGCTGTGGGATAAGAAGCAATAGTCTTTTGAGACTTGGTATTGTCACAGTCTCTTCTTTTTTTTCTTTGATTGAGTTTACATTTTAAAATAACAGCCCATGACTTTTTGACAGGCTTTCAATAACTCAGTCAAAGCCTGATTGTGTTTAAGTGAAAGGCAGAAACATTTTTTTTAGACTTGCATCCCACCTGACAATGACAGCCGATCAACACATTTATGCCTGTGTGTGTGTGTGTGTGTGTGTGTGTGTGTGTGTGTGTGTGTGTGTGTGTGTGTGTGTGTGTGTGTGTGTGTGTGTGTGTGTGTGTGTGTGTGTGTGTGTATGTATAATGAGAGGTCCTGGAGAGACACCTAGCCAAGTTTGTCACGCACAGTGAGTAAATAAATATAAGGTCTCACTCTGTGACAACTGCCCAGCCTTCCTTCCAGTGTCACCCCTGACACATCCTGCTAATGACTTTATGGATTCAAAACAGTCATCCTACTGAGGGAGAGTGAGTGTGGGTGTGTTGGAGACAGAGAGAGGGGGAGTTTAGAGATAATAAAAGTGAAAGAGAGCAGGCTTGCACATATCAATAGCCATTTATCCTTACTGATAGAAAAAACTGTTGCAAGGAACGAATTATAAAGGTTATGTGAAGCAAAATGTTGAATATTTAAAGTCTTTGTCCATTAGTATATTGTATAGTATGAGACTCTCCAGCTATAGGTATTTAACCTTTAGCATCATGAGCAAATTTAGGATTGGTATCCAGTCACCACAGCAGGTAAGATTTCAGTACAGTTATCAAATATCCTTTCAAAATGCAGAAACATCAACTGTTTCTCATTGTGTCTTGTTCAGTCAAAAAAAAAAAAAAGCATTGGACATCTAAAGGTGCCTGCTTGAAGGCGCAAATGTTTATTACTAACAAATTCAGTAACTACAGAATTAGACAATAGAAGATTTGGCAGCATGTCATTTTAGTTGTAAGTATTGTGAATCAAAATTAGAGTAGTGGAACTTAGTGAGCATAAATGAAGGCGTTGCTGGTAATGAGCCAGGGTGTTCACCTCCACTGGATAAAATAACGATAAGCTCTGTTTCCTGTCAGGTGATCCGTCGTAGCGGCGTGACAGAGAAGCTGCTGTGTCTGGTGCGTCACCGTGCAGGCCACCACTGTGCCAACGCTGTCATCATCATCCTCATTATGGCCTGGGAAGGTGTCCCAAGGGCCCTGGCTGACAAGCTGTACAGCGAGCTCAGTGTCACCCTCACCAAATATGGCAACCCCACCAGCCGACGCTGTGGCCTCAATGATGAGTGAGTAGCTGATGGGATCTTTGACACTGGTTTTCTAACATAAAAGTTTGTGGATGTGCAGAGACAGTTTGTCAGCATTATATTGCATTCCTATACCTTCACTGCACCTGTATGAGTTATCTTTTTAGTCATGTGCTAAACTGTTTTACAGTATCTGAAGTCATCTTTATCAGAACTTTCAGGCAGACCTATGACACCAATAATGCTGATGTGCGCATCTGTGACATGGAAAAGTACTCCAGAGACATAGAGCTAAATTTAAGGCAAATATTGTTGTATGCAGAAAAACAAACATTGTGTACACATTGTCAATGTTATACATCCCACTCCCACAATTAGCTATGAATGGATGTTGACACACCCTTGTTTAACCTGGTTTAGACATAGACAGAGTTCACTAACTGGGTTTAGAATACAAGTCTTCCCCTCCTAGCAGCCTCTGAGTTATTACACTAGTTAGATACTTTAAACTATATTAGCCTATTAACTAATCGCATGTGAGTAGGTCACATTTTATCTGTCTGTGCTACACATATATAAATGTAAGATAAAGTAAAAAGATATTTGTTTTAAGACCAAGCTTCAAGTGAAATATTGCGCAAATGAGATTTCTCTCTGCTACATTGTTATATCCCACTCAACCCAGTTAAAATAGAGTGTACACATGATGCACATCATTTACACATCATTTACACATGAAGCTGAGAACGTGCTCAATGTCTCCCCCTGCAGTCGTACCTGTGCATGTCAAGGCAAGGACAGTGAAACTTGTGGTGCTTCCTTCTCCTTTGGCTGCTCCTGGAGTATGTACTTTAATGGCTGTAAGTACGCCCGAAGCAAAATACCGCGCAAGTTCAGGCTACAAGGAGATCGCCCTGAAGAGGTACGCATCACATAAAAAAACACTTGTTGTTTAGAACTATACAAAGAGAATAATACGAATATAAGAATATGCTAATATTGAATTAGTGAGGTTTTAAAAATAAAATAAAAAATCTTAATAATTTTAAGCTACCGTTTTATAGCTCTATGGCTTTGTGTTTGGTTTTGTTTTGACCTGTGATCTATGTGTGTGCTCATCAGGAGGAAAAACTCAGGGATAACTTCCAGCATCTGGCAACTGAGGTGGCTCCTTTGTACAAGCAGCTGGCCCCACAGGCCTTCAGTAACCAGGTTTGTTGTAAAAGGCAAATGCCCATCACAGTCTTTACACAATAACAACTTCATGCTGCCATTAACTATCATACCTGCAAACTTGTCACTTTTCGGCAAAACTCACCGTTTTGAATGGGAAAATGTCATCTGGAGCTGGAGTAAACACGGTTAAAATGCTAACTGCTGAACAGTGTAAAAGTTTGTCTGTTTTTGACTGGAGAGGATTCCAACAACAGTCTATAGCTGCCGTTGTCTGAAAAACAACACAGATGTTGCTGAAATTCGTCTCGCCAGCCTTTTGCTGCATTCAAAGTTGTTGTAAAATACCCTTTTCCCAAACAGTGGTTGTTTTTGTGGTTTAACAGGAATTTACTGGTGAAATAACTTATTGTTATAAGTTATTGTTATTACATATTTTATAAATCATTTAAATTTTGACCCTGTGGCCTTAGCAATAAAGAAGCCGACAGTCGTTTTGGGCTCCTATTTTATTTTTTAGACCAACTATCATATATATATATAAAGTATCTTTTTTTTCTTCTCGGGTGGGGTGGCTTTTTCAGAGTTTGCAGGTATGAACTATATTTATCATCTTCCTCACACACAATGAGTACACCAGACCATTCAGACATTGGCTGTCAAATAATAACACTCCTTGCTTCTTTGCACAAAGACTGAGAAACAGAAAAGAATCTACTGACAGGGATTGACTTAACTTATAAAAGTTATTTTTTTCAAAATGACAAATAACACCTGTGAAGTGCTGCCTTGGAGAAATGTAACTGCTGTATGTGTGTCTATCTTGAATGTTGAATGTCCTCTTCCTCAGTGCCAGACAGAGTCGAAGGCTCCAGACTGCAGGCTGGGCTTGAAGGAAGGCCGCCCGTTCTCTGGAGTCACTGCTTGCATGGACTTCTGTGCCCACGCTCACAAGGACCAGCACAACCTCTACAATGGTTGCACAGTGGTAAGATCACTCACCATACTCTTTTAATAAGTAAAATAAAAAGTGTTGATGTTTTTGTACCTTGACACAGTTTCCATTTAATCTTGCTCTCCCACTCTTTCTCTGTTAGGTGTGTACTTTAACTAAGGAGGACAACCGTTCAGTGAAGGAGATCCCTGAGGATGAGCAGCTCCATGTGTTGCCTCTTTACAGGATCTCCCAAACTGATGAGTTCGGCAGTGAAGAGGGCCAACGTCTGAAGATGCAGACGGGAGCCATCCATGTGCTTCAGGCTTTCCGCCGTGAGGTGCGCAAGTTGCCCGAACCTGCCAAGTCCTGCCGACAGCGCCGACTGGAGGCCAAAAAGGCCAATTCGGAGAAGAAGAAAAATAAACTCATGCAGCAGGCAGGGGAGACACCAGAGAAGACAGTGGTAAAGGCAGAGGTCTGCATCACCGGTTCCCCTCAACTCCAAGGCAATAAAGGTTAGTTGTTTGATTTTGTGTCACTCATAATGTACTTTGATTGTGTTCAACAGATGTCCAGACTGTAAGGCACCTTATTTTAAATTACTTGACTTGGGGCCTTGTTATGTATCGTAAAATGTATTTACTCTAACCCTAATCTGCAAGCAGGGTGTAACAGAACTCAAATAAAACAAGACATAAACAATTAAAAACTAAAATGCATTTAAAGTTTAGTATGTAATTTACTTTTCCTTTGTTTTAAATATTCAGCAATTATAAAACAGGAAGTGAAGCCTAACATCAAGAAGGAGCCCTTTAACGGATCAATAGAGAGATACCCTGTGCAGGCAACAGACCCGTTCAGCAACATCTATCCACACCCTGCCTACTATGCAAGGGGAGGCCTCCCCCCAACTGGCCAGCCCTCTGCACCAGACGCAGTAAACGGTTACCACCACAATCTGCCCGCAATGCACTATGGCTACTACAACTATCCACCCAATGCACTTTTCCCCCCTAAGCTGAGGACCTACGAGGGTCGAAATGGCTCTTTGCCCAAAGCAGGCAGCAAGGCTGTCCAGGTTGACACCAAGCCTGATATTCAGAGCCTTCAGGCCAGACTGGCCCAGTCCTACCCCAGCCACCCAGAGCAAGCCAATCACAGCGCTTACACCCAGCCTGCAGACTACAACCAGTCCCGTCCTTCCTCTGTCTGCTCTGAATCCTCCAACAGAGGCACTCCAGTCATCAAACAGGAGCCCATGGATGTGCCAGTCTATGAAGGCACAATGCAGAGCCAAGCTGGTGTCAACACACCTAGCACCACCCCCAAGCCTGCAGCCTGGCCTGGGCACAAGCTTAATGGAAGTATCGTAACTAAACTAAGTCCTGAAGCCTCACTGTTGAACCCAGACAAGCAGCAGTTTCACCAGCATCCCCAGCAGCGACAGCCCTCTCCTTACCCCCAGCAGTGGACATACCCTGGCTCAAATGCCCTGATGGTTTCCCCTGCCCCATCGCCGTCACTCAAGGTACCTCCCTCTCCATCTCCGTCCCCTCACCTACTCACAGCGTTCCCAGGTAACATACACCAAGGGTCCACACGCCCTGCCACCCCACACCCAAGCACCCCTCGCCCAGGTACACCACAGCAAGGCACCCCAGGCTCAGGAACCCCCAGGCACTGGGCCAGCCCTTGTCCTAGTCCTCAGCCAAATGCTTGGGCCATGGGGCCTATGGCACATAGCCCTGGTTTGAAGCACAGCAATCCTGCAGGAGCCTACCCTGACAAGATCTGGTCCAAGACTGGGGAAAGTCGGTGTTCCACTCCCCTTGGGCTCCAAGAGAAGGCCTGGAAGTCTTGTGGAGGTTCATTGGCAGGCAGTACCCCGTCCCCTGCCCCTGAGGGTCGCCTCTTCCCTGATGCCCTGCAGCAGTCAGATCAGGCCTGCTGGAATCCTGGCCGGGCTGAGAGTGATGTTGAGAGCACCCAGGGCCGCGAGGAGGATGACGATGAGGTGTGGTCTGACAGCGAGCACAACTTCTTGGATCCCAACATTGGTGGCGTAGCGGTAGCACCCGCTCATGGCTCGATCCTGATTGAATGTGCCCGTCGGGAACTACATGCTACCACTCCTCTCAAAAAGCCTGATCGCTCTCACCCTACCCGCATCTCCCTGGTCTTCTACCAGCACAAGAACCTCAACCAGCCCATGCACGGCCTGGCTATATGGGAGGCCAAAATGAAGCTGCTGGCAGAGCGAGCGCTGCAGAGGCAGCAGGAAGCAGCTCTCCTTGGCCTCTCCCAGGATGACATCAAGGCCCTTGGGAAGAAACGCAAGTGGGGGGCTACGGTGGCAGGTGCCAGTCCTGGACCTGGACAATGTAAAGACAAGAGGGAGGGGCCAGTGACGCGGTTAGCCCCCACGTTCCACACCTCCTCTATTGTTACTGTGTCTCCCTATGCCTTCACCCGCCTCACTGGGCCCTACAGCCACTTTGTCTGAGGTCAGACAGACACAAACAGACTGATAACTACAGAGTGGTGCAGTGGAGGGCTGGAGAGAGCGATGAGCAGGATGAATGTCTCTCAGCCGTCCCGCAGTCTGGCATCTCTCCATCCTGCCCCCTCCGCAGTCCACTTGGAGCAGGAGGGGACATTTTTATTGTTTTTTACCTCATGTCAGGCAGTGGTTTGGGCTTCAGACCCACTGCCTGTGGTGCTCTTCCTCTCTCTTCCCTGGAGAGGAACTCCATTGCTTTTTCTTGTTCATAGAATTTTAATGATTCTAATTATTGCTATTATTATCAATATTATTATGATTGCTATTGTTACTGTCAATGTTGTTATTACAGGTATTATGATAATGAAGACTTGTTTGTTTTTTATTATTGCTGTTTTCATTAATGTTATTATTAATGATGTGATTGTTTTTGGTTAAATATTTTTTTAAATCAATCAGTCTGAGTCGGTCAGACTCAGACAATTGCTTTTTCCATGTTTGGAAAACGTGTACCCCTTTTTCTGTTTTGGATTTTATTTGTTCTTGTCAATCTTCCAGCTGTACTTGGAGGAGGAGCCATTGTCTGCCTGGCAAGACAGCAAATCAATGTTACAGTAATCATATGTACGTATATAAAAAAGAAGAAAAGAAGCCTTTCCGGTAGGCTTGCCATAGAAATCTATCTCTATTTTGACATATACAGATATGTATCTTTGATTTTAAGGCAATTTAGCCCTCCATAAAAGATCAATAATATTATTATTAACCTGGGCTCTATTTCTTAGTTTTGTGTTCAAATGTACGTTGCTTATGCAGCAGCACTGCTGTCTAATGCCTCATTTCCACTGCATGGTTCGGCTCGACTTGACTCAACTACATTTTTTTTTTTTTTGAGTACCAGGTGCTATTTCGCTTTTCACTGCGGATAGTACCCTGTTAGTGTAGGCTGGATTCTCAGCTGGTCGCCATAACAACATTGCGTGAAACTGCTGTGATCTGCATCTTCAAGCGATACTCGCTGGATCTTTTCATCTGCAACATTCTTGCACCGTGGCGTAGTGGACAGTGTAGTGTACGTCGTAGTTTTCGCAGGCTGCCATCTTTTAAAATCTGGGGCGAGTGAATAACAAAATTGCAGTCACGGTAACTTGTCTATTTTAAATGGCAGGTTTGTGCAGGATGTCCCCTGTCGCACTAGTGACGATTCTCTCTGACCAATCAGTGGTCTGCAGTGTTTAAAGTTGCTTTGAACCTCGGTCAAGGTGGTACCAAATACTATCCACGACTTTTGTTAATGGAAAACCCCAGAAAAGAGTAGAGCCGTGCCGTACCATGCAAAACACAAAGGACAGTAACACTGTACTGGGACCTGCCAAAATCCTTTTTTTTTTATTTTCTATTGCCTGGATCTTAGTATTTGCGTGATTTCGGTTTTAGTTGGGAAAATCTGTGCAATTCAGTCTCCCAGCATTATGTACAAATACAATATATTCTATTATTATCTACACAACTGGTGAGAACAGAAGAAAGAAGGAAGGAAAGACAGGGCTCCACCAAAGTCAGCTGTCAAAGCACTAAGCAGTGTATATCAGAATCTCATCAGTTGTATTTGCACTGATACAAACAATTTTACTGTACCTATTTTGATGTGACCACTGCAAGAAGTAGAACACATAAAAGGACTCTTTCAATTGGAGGCTGTTTCTTTGATATTACATGAATACAGCTGAAGAGCAGAGCTTGGTTTTAACAGTTTGTTTTATGGCTGTGCAGAGCACAGGCTAACACTGAAATTTTAAAGTTATAAACAAAACCCAGCGTCGTGATGCAAAACGTAGGAAAAGAATGCCCAGATTAAAAATAATTGCCGTCTAAATCACATTTGGAGAAAACGTTGCTGCTTCTCTTGTCGTCAGATGGCGTGCTCCTCCTTTTCTGCACCCCTCCAGCTTTTGACTGGTGCTCAATTTCCAGCTCTGATAGATTTTCATTCCACTACTCTTCATGGCACTTGATGCTGTACTTAGGTGCTCTAACTCTAATCTGGCTCAACTAGTATTCGCAAATGTGAATTTGTTTTGCCCGAGGTGGAGTAGCAGAATGATGGGATGTATCGCTTCGGTGGATGTTAATGTTTAACTGTCCATATCTGGTACTTCACAGAGGCTAAAATAAGCGCTACTATTTGCAAATGCCATTTGACCCAGATCTGCCACAGGTGGCATACTTTATCTTACTATAACATTCTAGTAGGGGTGAGCACCTCTGAGTTTAAACTCTAGAGGGCAGCAGTGACTGCTGTTTCAAAGTGGTTTGTACAAACAAACCTGCAAGCACTTGAGATCCATTCAGAAGCCAGTAGAGCCTTGCCTTGCTACTTTAACCATCCATGGCCAGTAGAGGAGGATCTCACAGCCTGTTTGCTGACCATGGATGGGACTCACCAAAGCAGCTCAAGGGAAAGTTGATCTTTGTCCCCTTGTGGCAAAAATGTGAATGAAGTCTGGAGAAGCTTTTAGGGAAGCCCAATCCTAGGTTTAAGCAGAAGGAAACAGTGTTGGGACAGCAGTGCTTTTGGTGCTCCTACACACACACTCTGGTGCTCTCCTATTATTACACTTGATTTACTGTGAAAGGCCCACTCCTTCCTCTGCATGGTGCTGTCATCTATAGAGCAGAGGGAGGCGCTTCCTTCTGCAGGCACCTTGTCACCACAGAGCCAGCCAATCAAAGTGGCCGCCCTGTGGTTGCAGCTCTGTCATTGGGCTCGACAACTGGTTCATTTTGAGGTGCTTTTTTGCAGTTTATTGGTGCAAAGCGGTTTGGTCTCAAACTAAGTACACTGTACAGGGCAGAGAAAGCACAGTCATTCGGTGCATTGTTCGTAACCCATTCACAGAGCAAACAATAGTACTAAGAGCTAAAGGGAGACTGGGAAAATGACTGTAGCTTCTGGGAGTTGGCGCCAAATTCAAGTGCATTGAATCAATGAATCTCTCACTTTGCATGCGTGTCTTAAAATGACTCAAACGCATGGGTGCGTGAAAGAGAAAAGCCAAAGAGAGAGACTATTTGAGAGCCTGGATAGCCTTTTTTTTTCGTTTTCAGGCATCGACCATGTTACTATTTGATTAATTGAATTCAAGCAGTGACATGGTTTACTTGCAACATGTGTCGAAAATGAAAATGAGCGGCTAATATAATTGGATACAGGCTGACTCCTGGCTGCTGGGGGGGTTGTTTGAGTCAAGGCCCTGGTCATCTGTGAAAGACCCTGTTACCTCTCCCGAGGGTCTCCAGCTCTCTACCTCACGCTGTAGAGACACTGGTCACAATCACAACTTGCTACTGAGGGCAGAGAATCATGCATATGTCCCTTTGTGTGTTCTAGATCTCCACACTCATTTTAACCTCCTTTTTTTTACTCTTATTTATTACTACATGGTGATGATGATGATGATAATGATTGTCTTTGATGTTATTGTTTTTTTTTTTTCATCTTTTTTTATATAGCTAATACAAATTGTACATAGAGAAGAAAAGATTTATAAAAGCACTTTTAATCTTGATTTTAATGACAAAAAGAAAGAGCCGATTATTGACAACTTGAAGCTTAGTTTTGTTTTTTTTGTTTTTTTTCTCAAGAGAGAGATACAAATGTAAATATTAAAATATTTAGGTAAGATTATTTAACTGGTGAGGATAGTACCTGAACCATGAATGACAAGGGGGTATTTTGAAGTCTCTGACAGCCCTCCACAACAGTAAACAACACTTGGTCCCAATGTGTTGTGTGTAAATGTGTGCTTAGTAACACTGTGGTTTTGCTTTCGTAAGTACTGTACCCCTTGTCAGCATGTAACTGACAGAGACTTGTCACAAATTCATCAGCCCTATTATGTAATGCGAAACCCCACTTGACTGACTCACTGACGACGGCCACTATAACTGGAGGATCCCCAATCAAATTTCAATTTAAGCTTAAAAAAAACCCTCGACGACAGTGATCTACTGGCAGCAAGCTAAGGACAAATCTAGAAAGGTAGCCGTGAACCTGACAACGTGTGGAAATGTGCTTATTCACTTCCTCGCCGAGAGTTAGATGAGACGATTGATACTACTAAGTAGTTGGAGCCAGCAGGTGGTTAGCTTAGCACCAAGATGGAAAACAGGGGGAAACAGCTAGCCCGGCTCTGTGAACAGGTAACAAAATCCACCTCCCAGCACACATGATCTAAAATTGAACTGGTCTAAACAGTCTCATTGGAACTACAGCCACCTGTAAGATTGACTTATTTTTGTATGGCTGAAGCAATAGGGCTTTAGAAGTGCTGGTAGGCAGATTTCGTTACCTTTGGTCAGAGCCAAGCTAGGCGTTTGCCCCTGTTTCCAGTCTTTATGCTAAACTAACTGACGGCCGCTGGCTGTAGCTTTTGTATTTAGCGTACAGAAATGAGAGCGGTATTGATCTTCTCATCAAAGTCTAATATTTCCCAAAATTTTGAACTTTTTTCCCTTAATATCAGTAGAGTTGCCCTATAAATGTACCACCCATCATGTGCAGGGACGCATCCAAAGGGGGGGGGGGGGGGGGGGGGGTAGTTGCAGAGCCAGTCTGAGGTGAATCATAGAGAGATGTTTTAGCGAGTAATAGCCCAGCAATCTTTGTCAGTTGTGTTAGAATATCAGGTAAGAGACCGCCTCCCTGCTTGTTTAGATGTATCTATCATTATCTAATCTAGTTCTCATTATATTAAGTATGAAATTGGCGTAAAAATCATGATGCCCCTGTGGAAGATTAGATACCATGCTCGTTTGTAATAATTCATCATATGATACACACATCACGGCCGACAGTAGTTTGACTGGTGCTGGGACTGGTACAGTGACAGCCCATTTTACTCTTTAACCATAACATTACACACACACACACACACTTGCCTAACAATGGGTGCTGAGGATACAGTGTACATGATATCTTAATAACTGTAAATTTCTAAATGTCTCGCAAGTTTGGTGGATGGTTCTCATGAGAGGCCTCCTCCCAAACACGAACCGAGATGAAGGGGTCAGTCAGCTGGTGCTATGACGCTGCACCTTAAAATTCACTGTGTAAAAAGAAAAAAAAAAGTGCAAGGGATAAATGATTACCACAGATATTTTTCTGAGCTCTTCGAATGTCAAGAGATGTGTACTTTTGATTCAAGCAGTTTCATGGGATGGGAAGCTGCCCAGGTGCTGACTTTATGAAAAGTCTTTTGTTACGATGCTACAAATTTACATCTCTTTATGAGGGCAGGGGTGGCACTCAAACAGTTGATCACATTCTCTATTAATATTCATTCCATATTGTACTTGAACTCATTAAAACTAGGATGAGATATAGAATCATATATGAGGACTGTTTTTTTGGGTTTCACATTTGGTACAGCAAGTACCAAAGGCTATTGAAATGATCTTTTGAGTATGTTGTACATGTTCATGTTAACTGAATGCTAAGATATTTGAACAATACAAGAAGAGTAATTGTGTACTTCCTCCCTTCCTCTCCCTGGTCATGCACTTCTTTTACTCCACCCCTCTCTTAATCTTGTATATTCTGTCTTTCTTACACACACACACACACACACACACACACACACACACACACATACAGATATAGATATGCATCTCACTGTGTGTGGCCCACTTTTAGAAGTCAATTGAACACCTTTAATGAACACTCTCCAAATTTGAGATAGAGACTTAGACCCTGGCCGTACAAAAAAGAAAAATGAACCTACACAACTGGCAGCTACATTTGAGTTTTAGGATTGCTCTTGGTTCTTTATTTTCATGTCAAGGATGCAGTATGTAAAAAAAAAAAAAAAAAAAAGTGTTTTTGTTCAGTCTCTCTCTCTTTGTAGCTGTATGGTGTATCATGTGAATACATAGTGTATGTGGTAAAAACCCCACAATATTGTTTTATGTTGCGCGATAAATAAAAACATTGAAGTGAAAACAAAGTGTTTGGTTAAGTGACTTTATTTTCTGCTCAAGATGTAACCAGTTATGATCATTATTATTGTGGTGCAGTGATGGTCAACCTACAGCTTTGGTGTGAAAATGTGTTCCAACAGGAAAGTCATTGGCACCATTTCACTGATTTGTGGCTCCAATTTGATGAGTAACCTCAGAGTGGTCTCACAACAAGGAATAGAAGGCCTAAAAATGCCCCAAAATTAATCTTAAAAAGAAAGCTTCAGCTAGGGTGGCCGGGTTAGCTCAGTTACAGTTTTTTACTATCACTTTGCTACTAATTAAAGAACCTTGATGTCATTTTTCAAAACTCCATACACAAAACTCAAAACGGTCATCGCTTGTAACACAGGCTGTCCAATGTCAAAACATTGCATTGTGCATTCATATCTTTAAATAAATTGCACTTGCACAATCATTGGTTCAAAAAACAAATTTATTGTGAAATACCACTGAAACGTTACTTTAGATCACCCACACACAAGCTACCCATAGTTTCACTGTGTCATCGTTATTACAATCATTAAATATTGTAGTACAAAAGAGGTGATACATGTTTCATTACGGTACTACATATACATATATCCCTGTAAAAGTACTGCAGTAGTAGAAATAATACAACAGACCAATGTGGTACGAGTATATATAATATATATACTGTATATATATATATATATATATATATATATATATATATATAGTTATTTACTGTATTTACCCTTTATTTACAGTATCCAGGTAAGTCGATTGAGAACAAATTCTCATTTGCAACGATGACCTGTCACATTCACACAGTTCCACATTCATACCTGGAAGCTGCCCAGTACAACCACAGTCTGATCTATATATATATATATATATATATATATATATATATATATATATATATATATATCTCAATCATCAGTAACAAGTTGACAGAATTGGAAAAGCAATTCCAAGGGCCTGCATCTATACAGTGCAGTACTGTCAATACTGTAAATAGTCTTAAAGGTGGTACATGGAACCATAGAAACAGTGTCTGATAAACAGTAGTACATTACAGTATATATATATATATATATATATATATATATATATATATATATACACATTATATATATACAGGCCAAACGTTTGGACACACCTTCTCATTCAATGCGTTTCCTTTATTTTCATGACTATTTATATTGTAGATTCTCTCTGAAGGCATCAAAACTATGAATGAACACATGTGGAATTATGTACTTAACAAAAAAGTGTGAAATAACTGAAAACATGTCTTATATTTTAGATTCCTCAAAGTAGCCACCCTTTGCTCTGATTACTGCTTTGAACACTCTTGGCATTCTCTTGATGAGCTTCAAGACGTAGTCACCTGAAATGGTTTTCTAACAGTCTTGAAGGAGTTCTCAGAGATGCTTAGCACTTGTTGGCCCTTTTGCCTTCACTCTGCGGTCCAGCTCACCCCAAACCATCTCAATTGGGTTCAGGTCCGGTGACTGTGGAGGCCAGGTCATCTGGCGCAGCATGTAGAATCCATCCGTTCACCTTTTCTGCGTCGCACAAAGACACGGCGGTTGGAACCAAAGATCTCAAATTTGGACTCATCAGACCAAAGCATAGATTTCCACTGGTCTAATGTCCATTCCTTGTGTTTCTTGGCCCAAACAAATCTCTTCTGCTTGTTGCCTCTCCTTAGCAGTGGTTTCCTAGCAGCTACTTGACCATGAAGGCCTGATTCGTGCAGTCTCCTCTTAACACTTGTTCTAGAGATGTGTCTGCTGCTAGAACTCTGTGTGGCATTCATCTGGTCTCTAATCTGAGCTGCTGTTAACTTGCGATTTCTGAGGCTGGTGACTCGGATGAACTTATCCTCAGCAGAAGAGGTGACTCTTGGTCTTCCTTTCCTGGGGCGGTCCTCACATGAGCCAGTTTCGTTGTAGCGCTTGATGATTTTTGCGACTGCACTTGGGGACACATTCAAAGTTTTTGCAATTTTCCGGACTGACCGACCTTCATTTGTTAAAGTAATGATGGCCACTCGTTTCTCTTTACTTAGCTGATTGGTTCTTGCCATAATATGAATTCTAACAGTTGTCCAATAGGGCTGTCGGCTGTGTATCAACCTGACTTCTGCACAACACAACTGATGGTCCCAACTCCATTACAGTTTTTTGCAATCACTTTGGCACTAATTTCAGAACCTTGACGCCATTTTTCAAAACTCTAGACACAAAACTCACAACCAATGATCAAAATGTACATTTTTCAAAACTCTAACACTTTTTTCAATTGCTTGGATACAATACACATAAACCTAAGATCATTTGTTCATTTAACAAAGATCACCTGTTCAATATGACACAACTTAACATCAAAGTACTACTATTTCAAAAAGCAATTCACACATTACATTTCAGATAATTGTCTATTCATTTCATTACAATCATCCAACTATCAATCCATACAACTACTCAAAATGATAAGTAACTGTTGCATTACTCTTAATGCATAGTTGTATTGAAACAGACAAACAATATTCCATGTTTAGATCATGAAAGTTTCTAGATAACGAGATTCATTGTCACCAGTTAGCGTGGAGCATGAACCAGTTAGAATACATGATCTATGGATGTAATATTTCATCATCATTCTTTACTGTAATGTACTACTGTTTATCAGACACTGTTTCGATGCTCCCATGTACTACCTTTACTGTACTGTACTACTGTTTACCAGACACTGTTTCTATGGTCCCATGTACCACCTTTAACACTATTTACAGTATTGACAGTACTGCACTGTATGGATGCAGGCCCTTGGAATTGCTGGTCCAATTCTGCCAACTCGTTACTGATGATTGAGATATATATATATATATATACCACATTGTTCGCCATGCCAAGAAGTTTGGCTAATTGCAATGTAGATGAGAACCTGTGGCCAAATCCACAAGACAGAGTTTATGACGACGTAGAAGTACAGTAATCACTTCTTTGTTTTGCTTTTTAAAGTACAAGCAAGTTGAGGAACACTGCATTTGATGTTTTACAGTACTACTGTCTTTTCTTTTCTATTTTGTAGCTAATTATTTTGCTTTGATTCAAATAAACCTATGTTGTGATCGTACTGTATTGTTTTTCATCAATACATTTCAGGTTTTGTTCAATGATTCCACTGTGTCTGTCATATTCTCTCTACTACTGCAGTACTTTTGCAGGGATATATTTATACATAGTACCATAATGAAACATGTATCACCTATTTTGTACTACAATATTTAATGATTGTACGAACGATGACCCAGTGAAACTATGGTTAGCTTGTGTGTGGGTGATCTAAAGTAACGTTTCAATGGTATTTCACAATAAATTTGTTTTTCGAACCAGTGATTGTGCAAGTGCAATATTTCTTTAAAGATATGAATGCACAATGCAATGTTTTGAACAATGGACAGCCTGTGTTACAAGTGATGACCGTTTTGAGTTTTGTGTCTAGAGTTTTGAAAAATGACATCAGGGTTCTGAAATTAGTAGCAAAGTGATTGTAAAAAACTGTAATAAGGGAAGAAATTCCAATAATTAACCCTGACAAGGCACACCTGTGAAGTGAAAACCATTTCAGGTGACTACCTCATGAAGCTCATTGAGAGAACACCAAGGGTTTGCAGCGCTATCAAAAAAGCAAAAGGGTGGCTACTTTGAGGAATCTAAAATATAAGTTTTCAGTTATTTCACACTTTTTTGTTAAGTACATAATTCCATATGTGTTCATTCATAGTTGTGATGCCTTCAGTGAGAATCTACAATATAAATAGTCATGAAAATAAAGAAAACACATTGAATGAGAAGGTGTGTCCAAACTTTTGGCCTGTACTGTGTGTGTATATATATATATATCTCAATCATCAGTAACGAGTTGACAGAATTGGAAAAGCAATTCCAAGGACCTGCATCTATTCAGTGCAGTACTGTCAATACTGTAAATAGTCATAAAGGTGGTACATGGAACCATAGAAACAGTGTCTGATAAACAGTAGTACAGTACAGTACACAACAATGAATCTCGTTATCTTGAAACTTTCATGATCTAAACATGGAATATTGTTTGTTTCCATACAACTATGCATTAAGAGTAATGTAACAGTTACTTATCATTTAGAGTAGTTGTATCAATTGATAGTTAGGTCATTGTAGTGAAATGAATAGACAATCATCTGAAATGTAATGTGTGAATTGCTTTTTGAAATAGCAGTACTTTGATGTTAAGTCGGGTCATATTGAACAGGTGATCTTTGTTAAATGAACAAATGATCTTAGGTTTATGTGTATTGTATCCAAGCAACTGAAAAAAGTGTTAGTTGTTTTGAAAATATGTGCATTTTGATTATTGGTTGTGAGTTTTGTGTCTAGAGTTTTGAAAAATGACGTCAAGGTTCTGAAATTAGTGCCAAAGTGGTTGTAAAAAACTGTAGCAGAGCAGGCGCACATATACAGATGTTTACTTCGTCATTCCCCTTTTCTCTCCCCTTTAGTGTCTTCATCTGTCCTGTGGAATTAAAGGCCTAAAAATGCCCAACAAAATAATCATAAAAAGAAAGCTTCAGCTATGGCTCTATCTTTTTTGTAGTCCTCTGTTCTTTTGTTACACCACACACCTGCTAGTTAAAAAATAAAAAAGTGCACCATGCTTTTTAGCATGTATTGTATGTATCAGTTTTTCTCAAAGAGTGGTCATTTGGTAAAATATGTTTTTAATGTAAAATACAAACACAGTGTCTGCAGGCGACTCTATAAGACAGTGAGGAACATAGATTTGTTGTTTTCAATAAACTTGTGTATACATTTAAACATTATTATTTGAATTGGCTGTTTTTTGGTGTTGTCTGACAGCAATGAAGCTGACCATTTTGTGACAATGCCTTCAATTTACGTCTCAAATGATCAGCGTGACGTGAAGGATATATGGAGGAATGAAGTTTACGGTTACTGCCAACTGACAAGATGGATCGATGGCTTCAGACAGACATTGCTTCCCTGGTGTCTCAGCATAAGCAGCACCATTCTTCCTCATTAAGACAGCAACAGAGACAATGAGTGAAGAAGCTATAGAATTTCATTTGGTTGCCATTTGTAACATACTGTTAAAGTTGGAGGACTATTGTTTTGGGGGATATTTTGTCACTTAGGGGGTCCGTGAGTTTTTTTCTTTTATTGGGTCTTTGGTCTGAAGATGTTTGAGAAACACTGGCCTACGTGGCACTGCATCTAATTTTCTTTACTGGAAGGGCACCGATATGGTGGCCCTGAGAGCTCAAATCACTGCACGTGAAGAAAACATGTAGAAATACAAAACCCATGCAAATGAAGAAATATCTTCACCAACTTGACGCCACACGCAGCCTTTAGAAAACATTTTAACCAACTTCACGACGCACAAAAACATCAATTTGACGACACACGCACAGCATTTAGAAAATGCGTTGCAAATAGAGAAGCTCCCAACACAACGGAAACAGTTTCCAGGGGACACTAAAAAGTGATGCGCACCGCTGGGACATGCTGGTTGTTGCGATGGTTTGTTTCTTATTAAGTTATTCAAGTCTGCTATCTGTCATTGTAATCGCATGATTCAGATATTATAATAATAATAAAAAGGCTACAGGAGGTTAACAGCAGATCTCTGAATCATGCCATCACAATGTTAAAATAAGAAATAAAAAATAATAATAAAAAAAAACTTAAACTTGGGGTCATTTTCCAACACCACTGATGGATAGCCATCTTTGATAACTTCATAATCCACAAACGGCTGCATGTTACATTACATTACATGTCATTTAGCTGACGCTTTTATCCAAAGTGACTTCCAATAATGTTAAGTGCTTTCAACCGTGAAGGTACAAACTCCAGATAAGTAGTAAGTGCAAGTACATTAGCTTTAAATAAACTAATGGAGCGGTGTAGTGTGAGAGAACTTGGGGAGGTTGAAGACCAGTTGAGCTGCCGCGTTCTGAATGAGCTGCAGGGGCCGGCTGGCACATGCAGGCAGGCCAACCAGGAGGGAGTTGCAGTAGTCTTAGTCTTGCTTTGCCAGACCCTCCTCCAAAGCACGCTGGAGGAGAGTCTGGCTACTCCATAGCATCCGGAATCATCTTTGGCGGTGCTGAGCCCCGGAGAAAAGCTGCGGTGCCGCTGCAAAATAGGCTCGGAAGGAACTTGTTTTGGTGGAAACAGAAAACTCCGATTGGACAGATAGTCTAGCTAGCTGTCTGGATTTACCCTGCAGAGATCTGAGGAGCAGTTAACCATAGTCCCCCATAAATCCACCGAGTTTAAAATGCCAACACAAAGGAAGCCCAAGGCAACGGATATCCGGCCTAAATAAGTGAAATCCTGCAGATTTTCTGGCGACAACTGAGCAATCCCGGAAGTGGAACGTCAAGGATATATAGTCTACAGTAGTCTAGACATGAGATGACTAGAGCCTGAACCAGAACCTGAGCCGCCTTCTGCATTAGAAGGGGACGTATCCTTCTGATGTTATGCAGCATGTATCTACAGATCGGGTGGTTGCAGCAATGTTGGCAGTGAAGGAGAGTTGGTCGTCAAGTGTCCCACCCAGGTTTCTAGCAGTCTGGGTGGGGGACTACCACAGAGTTGTCAATTGTTATAGTCAGGTCTTGGGTAGGAGAGCCTTCCCTGGAAGGACAAGGAGCTCAATCTTGTCAAGGTTGAGTTTCAGATGGTGTTGGGACATCCAAGAAGAGATGTCAGTCAGAGAGGCCGAGATAAGTTCATCTGTGTCCATCACTTTTTTGTGTGTCCCCTGGATCGATGTGGGCTTTTTGCAGTGTGTTTATGTATTTCCAGTGTATTTTTTTTAATTCTCCGTGTGTCGTCCAGTTGGTGAAGATGCTTTCACATCTCTTAAATGCTGCACGTGTGGAAATTGATGTTTTTGTGTGTTGTCCTACATTTTCTTGTGTTGTGTCTATTTGCATGTTTTCTTAATTTGCAGTGTGTCGAGCTCTCAGGGCCACCATACACTAGAGGTCATTTTTATCAAATTTTTTATTCACAGTAGGGGCATCCTGCTCTCAAATGATAGACAGCAATCGCTGTGCTGTGAGCACATTTTCTGGTTCGGATCCTAGCAGGAGTGTTCTGAACGATGTGGTCGACAAAGTCCCGAAGAAAGTGCATGGATTACTGTAAAATGTCAATATCTGATAGAGAGAAATAATCAGATTCAGATTATTTCATAGGTGTTGAAAAGCTGTCTCGACAATAGACTTTAGGAATAATAGCCTACCATTTGGGTAGTTTCCACCCAAAAAAAATGTAGGCTATAGTGCAATAAATCTGACCATCCTCTCATCCGAGTAGTATGTTTGACATTGAACAGGCGCTGAGTTCAGTAAGCTCAGCTTGACATATAATGACTCATAACTAATGTAATTTCCGTTTCTTACAGCTACATTGAAACTTTTTTTCATTGCTCTGTGATAAAAGACTAAAAAAAGACAGTTAACATTTGTTCATGTACACTTTGACATTTAATTATTTATTTAATTTAATGTTTATTTTATGAGTTCTATTATACATTTTTCATTAGAGGTGGAAAAAGGGACTTTTAGGTTTGCCTTGAATTGTGCAAACAAATGTTTAAACACTACTGTGACTTAAGTCAAAACGGACAAATGCAAATTAATGAAGTCAACCTAGTCATTGGATAGCTGGCTTCATATTTACTGGACTGAATCGTTGTGCTCCAATCCCTTTAGTCCCTTGAAAGCTCACTGTCATCTAACTGAGAAACACCTGATTCAGATGCATACTGCTGGAAGATATGCAGAAAACCCTGTTTCAACTATACTTTTTGGTTTATTTTAACAGTAGTTTTGAGTTTGCCTAATTATACTGTTAAACAGAATACTGGGGGTGATTCATCCCCACAACAACCCCAGAAGCTGCAGGCCTGACTTAAGTCCTTAGGAAAGATATATGCTATCATCTGCTTTCTTTCTGTGCAAGTGTTAAACACCAAAATAAGGAGCCCCTAAAGGGACACAGGGACATTTTTTTCTGGTGCCCACGAGATACTTTCTTGTGTGCCCAAGAAACCAATCTGTCAGAATGGAGGAGGTTTTCATCTTCCTGAAAACACAACGAAATGTACCTGAATGTGTCATCAACAAAATTAAAGATGATACGATTAACCAATTTCATGCTGTGAATGTGAAATATTAACTTTTGCCACATAACCTTAGCAGTACTTCGCTAGCATAATTTTGCTAGCATTAAATTGGTTTCTCGTTAGCACAAGATACTTTTTGCGTGCTCATGAGAAAGTTTCTCGTGCACACCAGAAAGTATCTTGTGCGGCCCTGAAAGTATCTTGTGTGCACAAGATTTAAAAAAAATCCTCATGTCCCTTAAGGGGCTCCGTACCAAAACATTGCTGTGCTGAATGACTTGAATGACATGAGTGATAACATTTAGTGTTTTACAAAATCCATATTTAGTTGTGTATTTGCATTATCCCAAATGTTTCCAACAATGTTCAAAACCAGAGAAATCTGTAATTTTAACCAATGACATGGAGTGTGCCAATGGCATTGTGTAGCCTTTGACCTCTCTAGTTGCTCTAACTTCTGTCAAAACATGAGAAACGCCAGATGATACGTTCGCGAGTGATTGTAAATCCCACAATGTCAATGTGAGTTTTTCACAGTTGCTGAAAAACCTATTTTATGACAGCTCTGTTTTATACCGTCATTGACTGCTGACTCCTTTTGGGGTATGTGTCCATAAGGGCTGTCCCAAATACCATTTATTGTGCTTTGAAGCTTTGGTTCTAATCAACAGCGAATATTCAAAGCTTGGGTGGTGGGGGGTTGGGGAGGAATGATCTGGGCTAGTCAGACCAACATAAGCGATCTGGCGAATTCACTGCAGGGTTGTGCTTTGGTGGGAGTATCACTTAAATTGCTCATTTGTGTGATGCCCTGTTGTGTTATTTAACACCCCAATGTAGCACAAATAGAATTCATATTTTACAATTATTGCTTTACTTGTGTGTGTGTGTGTGTGTGGGGGGGGGGGGATTAAAATAGGGCAAGCCACAGGTAAAATCATGTTGGAGCACTGAGGACCAGATGCTGTTTAACTATTTTATATCAGTTTGAGACTAGAAGACCTTCAGAAAGCACTAAGGAGAAGATCAGGGGCATTTACATGCATGCCAGGTCAACTAAACCAGCTGTAAAGAGCATGACTCAAATACACATTTTCCTACAGATAACTTTTGAAACTGATCAACAAGAAGAACATTTTCCATGGCCTGCAAATATGAAAAGTAAAAACTTTTAATTATTTTTAATTAAGATTTTTCACATCTTAATGTTATCCACTCATACAATCGCATGGAGAATTGCAAGTGCACATGCATACACGTTAACATATTGTATGCCCTATTCAACAATTCACAAAGTATCACTGTAAAGCAGTTGGTTACTTTGTAGGAAATTAATTGGAATTGCATTGGAGACCTTGCACCTACACAGCCCACAGCAATTAAATGGAAACATGGTATTGTAAATAAACTGTAAGTCGGAATGAGCAGGTTGACTTCATCTTTGCCCTCAAGGTGCTTCATATTTTCTGCAGTTTGTACTTGACAGTATAACAACGGTAGACGGCTTTGACACAAGGGCAAGCTTTTATTTCTTTTCCTTCAGTTTTTTGTTTAACTTTTTTTATCCACAAATGCATAGCATTCAAAATGACAGAACACAAGTACTACATGTACAATATGTAGCAATGAGGTAGAAATGGTTATAAAGAATACCAGATTTAAACTAAGGATGGAATCAAAATCTTAAGAAGTTCTCAACAAAATATAATTACAGAAATAGTGACACTTACTTTCATAGGTTCAGCTCATGGGTTGGTTGTGACTGTTGGCCATTTCATCACATCACTCTCAATAACAAATTACTTTTTAATGATAACATCTAATGCATGGGAAATATATAACCTATCTGTATATCATCATTTGTTTTCATTATATCAGGTCTGTCTGTATGGCTTTCACTCTATAGCTGTAAGGCAAATTAAAAACACACCAATATAACTTCTTATCCTTGTGACGGGTGTTACACTGTACTCTATTGCACTGCTAGGGTGACAAAAAAGAAGAAAAAACGTGACAAGGTCTGTTGTTGTCGAAGTGATTACAAGTACTACTTAATTTGAGTGGAACATTTCCCCTTTTTAACATACATTTCTCACGAACAATTGACCTGTTAAACTTGTGAAATCTGCGCTTGTTAATGGCACTTAGGGCTTCTTATTGCCTTCTTGTCAAAAACCTTGCAATGATGATAATTAAAATTAGCAATCATGGAGAAACAATTATATTCCAGTATGACATTTTCTGCTAATAGCTATGTTGCATTTTTTTTTAAAGATAAACAAAATAGCCATGTTTCTATTTCTACTGGTGAATAAACTCAAACTTCAAATGTTTTACAATGCTCAGTATATCTCTTGAAAATATTTGACATACCGTGATACAGCAACTTAACAATGCCCCGTGAGAGTACTATAAAATCGGCAATTTCAAATATTTACAGATCACACTGTGGCATTAAGGTCACTGATATTCACAACTTCTTCAAACAAATCATCATATTCAAAAGAAAGCGGCTTTACTTTGGCTTCAAGGAAGTTTTCAACCAATACCACAAAGTGCAGTAACAAATAACAGAAATTTAAGCGGCTTTTTAATATTGGTCTAATTTTTTTTTAAGTTTAAAGTGTCCAAAAGGACTTGCTGGACACTTTCATGGGTAAACCTGATTTGGCTATGGGCCCCCTGGATGGGGTGTGTGAGCGTCGGTTATATTAAAAGACAGACAGATAGAGATAGCTGCTCATTTTGGTACCTGGTTTGGTATCATTAACTCTTCCAAAACTGTATACAGAGCATCCAGACTATATCAGAGAACCTACGTAGCAGCAGAGAAAGCTAGCAAGCTTGTCAACAATAATATCTTGTTGTAGTTTCACATTATCTGTGTTATATATTTATAATATGTACTCCAGTCATGAGCTGAGTGCCAGTTTTCTTTGAATGCACACAAGGTACAGTCATTGGTAAAAACATTAACGCAACCCCACACAATTTGATTACTTAGAAATGGGATCATTTCAATTGTTAAATTCGAAACATTCACCACATAATCACAGGCTGTATAAAAGAAGTGGACTTTTGAAGGTTATAATTCGGCATTTTGGGTGTCACTATCTTGTTTTTTAGGAGCTAGAAGTGCCCACATTTGGACGAGAGGGTGGCGCTAAGTAATCAGCTAGCGCTAGTTAGCTATCGTGGTTAGCAAGGGGCCTCTGTAATTCAGGTTAACTGTGACATTAATTGGTAATTAATTTTGTCTAGCAAAAAAAAAGGCTTAAAACTAAATGTACTTACAAGGATAAATGAGCAGCTATCTCTATCTGTCTGTCTTTTAGTATAACCGACGCTCACACATCCCATCCAGGGGGTCCATAGCCAAATCAGGTTTACCCATGAAAGTGTCCAGCAAAGTCCTTTTGGACACTTTAAACATGAAAAGTATGTAGTTACACGAGAAAATTACTTTGCTACTAATTTCAGAACTTCTCCGTGAACCATCACCTTATCGTGGTGGAGAGGTTTGTGTGTCTCTGTGAACCTGAGGGCTGTGTTGTCTGCAGCTTTGTGCTCCTGGTAGGGTCTCCCAAGGCAAAGCGGTCTCAGGTGAGGGGCCAGACAAAGAATGGTTCAAAAACCCCAATGAATAAACGAGGTAGAGATGGAGTGACCCTGCCCGGAGGAAGCCCGGGGCCCCCGTATGGAGCCAGGCCCAGACGGTGGGCTCGTCGGCGAGCGCCTGGTGGCCGGGTTTGCCACGGAGCCCGGCCGGGCACAGCCCGAACAAGCTACGTGGCTCCCATCTCTCCAGCCCATGGGCCCACCACCTGTGGGAGGAACCGCTGGGGTCGGGTGCGCTGCCACATGGGTGGCAGTGAAGGTCAGGGGCCTCGACGGACCAGACCCGGGCAGCAGACGCTGGCTCTGGGGACGTGGAACGTCACCTCTCTGTGGGGGAAGGAGCCGGAACTGGTGCGGGAGGTGGAGCGCTACCGGTTAGATCTGGTGGGGCTTACCTCTACGCACAGTCTCGGTTCTGGAACCGTACTCCTGGATAGGGGTTGGACACTTTTCTTCTCCGGAGTTGCCCAGGGTGTGAGGCGCCGGGCGGGTGTGGGGATACTCACAAGCCCCCGGCTGAGCGCCGCTACGTTGGAGTTTACCCCGATGGACGAGAGGGTCGCCTCCCTACGCCTGCGGGTTGTGGGGGGGAAAACTCTGACTGTTGTTTGTTCATATGCACCAAACAGGAGTTCGGAGTATTCGGCCTTCTTGGAGACCTTGAGTGGAGCCCTGCATGGGGTGCCAGTGGGGGACTCCATTGTTCTGCTGGGGGACTTCAACGCACACGTGGGCAATAATGGAGACACCTGGAGAGGCGTGATTGGGAGGAACGGCCTCCCTGATCTAAACCAGAGTGGTTGTTTGTTGTTGGACTTCTGTGCTAGTCATGGATTGTCTATAACGAACACCATGTTCGAACATAGGGATGCTCATAAGTGTACCTGGTACCAGAGCACCCTAGGCCGAAGGTCAATGATCAATTTTATAATCGTTTCATCTGATCTGAGGCCGTATGTTTTGGACACTCGGGTGAAGAGAAGGGCAGAGCTGTCAACCGATCACCATCTGGTGGTGAGTTGGGTCAGGGGGTGGGGGAAGACTCTGGACAGACCTGGTAAGCCCAAACGTGTAGTTAATAGGTAAATTGGGAACGTCTGGAGGAGGCCCCTGTCCGACAGACTTTCAACTCACACCTCCGGCGGAGCTTTTCGTGCATCCCTGTGGAGGCTGGGGGCATTGAACCCGAGTGGACAATGTTCAAAGTTTCCATTGCTGAAGCTGCGGCGAGGAGCTGTGGTCTTAGGGTCTTAGGTGCCTCAAGGGGTGGTAACCCACGAACACCGTGGTGGACACCGGTGGTCAGGGAAGCCGTCCGACTGAAGAAGGAGTCTTTCCGGGATATGTTATCCCGGAGGACTCGGAGGCAGTTGCAGGGTACCGGAAGGGGCCCGAAGGGCTGCAGCCTCTGCCGTGAAAGAGGCAAAGCAGCAGGTGTGGGAGAAGTTTGGAGAAGACATGGAGAAGGACTTTCGGTCGGCACCAAAGTGCTTCTGGAAAACTGTTCGCCACCTCAGGAGGGGAAGGGGGGAACCATCCAAGCTGTGTACAGTAAGGATGGGACACTGTTGACCTCAACTGAGGAGGTAATAGGGCGGTGGAAGGAGCACTTTGAGGAACTCCTGAATCCGACTAATACGCCCTCTATGTTAGAGGCAGAGCTGGAGGATAACGGGGGATTGTCGTCGATTTCCCAGGCGGAAGTCACTGATGTAGTCAAACAACTCCACAGTGGCAAAGCCCCTGGGATTGATGAGATCCGTCCAGAAATGCTCAAGGCTCTGGGTGTGGAGGGGCTGTCCTGGTTGACACGCCTCTTCAACATTGCGTGGAAGTCTGGGACGGTGCCAAAGGAGTGGCAGACTGGGGTGGTAGTTCCCCTTTTTAAAAAGGGGGACCAGAGGGTGTGTGCCAATTACAGGGGTATCACACTTCTCAGCCTCCCTGGTAAAGTCTACTCCAAGGTGCTGGAAAGGAGGGTTCGGCCGATAGTCGAACCTCGGATTGAGGAGGAACAATGCGGATTCCGTCCTGGTCGTGGAACAACGGACCAGCTCTTCACTCTCGCAAGGATCCTGGAGGGAGCCTGGGAGTATGCCCAACCGGTCTACATGTGCTTTGTGGATTTGGAGAAGGCGTATGACCGGGTCCCCCGGGAGATACTGTGGGAGGTGCTGCGGGAGTATGGGGTGAGGGGGTCTCTACTCAGGGCCATCCAATCTCTGTACGACCAAAGTGAGAGCTGTGTCTGGATTCTCGGCAGTAAGTCGGACTTGTTTCAGGTGAGGGTTGGCCTCCGCCAGGGCTGCGCTTTGTCACCAATCCTGTTTGTAATATTTATGGTCAGGATATCGAGGCGTAGTCGAGGTGGGGAGGGGTTGCAGTTCGGTGGGCTGGGGATCTCATCGCTGCTCTTTGCAGATGATGTGGTCCTGATGGCATCATCGGCCTGCAACCTTCAGCACTCACTGGATCGGTTCGCAACCGAGTGTGAAGCGGTTGGGATGAGGATCAGCACCTCTAAATCGGAGGCCATGGTTCTCAGCAGGAAACCGATGGAATGCCTTCTCCAGGTAGGGAATGAGTCCTTACCCCAAGTGAAGGAGTTCAAGTACCTTGGGGTTTTGTTCGCGAGTGAGGGGACAATGGAGCGGGAGATTGGTCGGAGAATCGGCGCAGCGGGTGCGGTATTACATTCAATCTATCGCACCGTTGTGACGAAAAGAGAGCTGAGCCAGAAGGCAAAGCTCTCGATCTACCGGTCAGTTTTCGTTCCTACCCTCACCTATGGTCATGAAGGCTGGGTCATGACCGAAAGAACGAGATCCAGGGTACAAGCGGCGAAATGGGTTTCCTCAGGAGGGTGGCTGGCGTCTCCCTTAGAGATAGGGTGAGAAGCTCAGTCATCCGTGAGGAGCTCGGAGAGAGCCGCTGCTCCTTTGCGTCCGAAAGGAGCCAGTTGAGGTGGTTCGGGCATCTGGTAAGGATGCCCCTGGGCGCCCCCTAGGGAGGTGTTCCAGGCACGTCCAGCTGGGAGGAGGCCTCGGGAAGACCCAGGACTAGGTGGAGGGATTATATCTCCAACCTGGCCTGGGAACGCCGATCCCCAGTCAGAGCTGGTTAATGTTGCTCGGGAAAGGGAAGTTTGGGGTCCCCTGCTGGAGCTGCTCCCCCCACGACCCAACACCGGATAAGCGGACGAAGATGGATGGATGGATGGATGGACTAATTTCAGAACCTTGATGTCATTTTTCAAAACTCTAGACACAAAACTCAAAACGGTCATCACTTGTAACACAGGCTGTCCATTGTTCAAAACATTGCATTGTGCATTCATATCTTTAAAGAAATATTGCACTTCAAAAAACAAATAAATAAAAATAAAATAAAAAATAAACCAAAGATTCACAATAACAATACATGTTTACACTTAAACTACTAAAAAATCAGTGCTCTGTAACATTAAAACCTGCCAGTTGTGGGGTTGTGTTTCTCCAAACGTTTTTTTTCTGCTATTTACTAATCTAACCTAGACTCTTCTAAGCATCAAAAAAGCGCTCTCACTAACTTTTTAAAGGTTGTAAACTTATTTCCAATCGACAGTAGGTGTCGTTCTTCAAGTCATTTGTCATCACCAAAATACACGTGTTTGTGTGTGTGTGTGTGTGTGTGTGTGTGTGTGTGTGTGTGTGTGTGTGTGTGTGTGTGTGTGTGTGTGTGTGTGTTGTGTGTGTGTGTGTGTGTGTAATCCTGCTTTTTCCCCTTGATAAGTGCCAGCTTGTTTTCCGTTGAATTCGATTATAGATTTAGATTTGAATTAAAAATAGATTTGAATGTTAAATTGCTAGCTGTTTCTGATTGGCTACTGTTAGTGTTTGTAGTAATAATAATAACATATTTTATTTAAAGCGCCTTTCATGACACCCAAGGTCACTTCACAAACAAAAAAGGACATTCAAATTATAGTCATCTTCTAAAGGTGCTGAGGTTCACACCAGGGGCATGCAGCAGGTCTTTTGATAATACATAATTATAGTTTGAATGTTACATATCTAGTCGTTCTGATTGGCTGCTGTTATTTAATTTGAATGTCAAATAGTTGCATTTTTTTTTAAAACCTGTAAATATATATCATTTCTATTCACATGGCTTTTTTGATACCTGAGAAACTAATACATGTGTTGTTTGTCATTCAATGATTTGATTTTTTGATTATTTTTGATAACAATAGTAACAACAATAATAGGCCTATATTAGGGCATAATCATTCATATTTGGGGCAATTAGCCTACATAATATTTGTCGGGGGGCGTTAGGGACCTGAATAATGGATAGGGGGGCGCTGGCACAAAAAAGGTTGAGAACCACTGCTGTAAAAGTACTGCAGTAGTAGAGAGAATATTACAGACAAATGTGGTATATATATATATATATATAGATAGATATATTTATCCAGGTAAGTCGATTGAGAACAAATTCTCATTTGCAACGACAACACACACACACACACACACACACACACAAACACACATATAATATATATATATATATTTATATATACACACACATATATATATATATATCATACCTAGAGATTGGCATGGTTTGATTTCAGTTAGTCTAATAGATGGTTTCATTTGCATATAGAGAAGATTTTATGGAAAGTACCCCATGCCAATCTCTAGGTATGGTGAAGGGTATGTGATGATGTGGGGGTATGGTGAAGGGTATGTGATGATGTGGGGGGTGATGGTGAAGGGTATGTGATGATGTGGGGGTGGTGAAGGGTATGTGATGATGTGGGGTGAAGGGTATGGTGAAGGGGGGGTATGTGATGATGGGGGGGGTATGGTGAAGGGTATGTGATGATGGGGGGGTGAAGGGTATGTGATGATGTGGGGGGTATGGTGAAGGGTATGTGATGATGTGGGGGTGAAGGGTATGGTGAAGGGGTATGTGATGATGTGGGGGTATGGTGAAGGGTATGTGATGATGTGGGGGAATGGTGAAGGGTATGTGATGATGTGGGGGGATATGGTGAAGGCTGTTTCACGATGAAATTATATATCTCAATCATCAGTAGGGGGAATGGTGAAGGCTATGTGATGATGTGGGGGTATGGTGAAGGGTATGTGATGATGTGGGGGTATGGTGAAGGGTATGTGATGATGTGGGGTATGATGAAGGGTATGTGATGATGTGGGGGTATTTATGATGTGGGGGTATGGTGAAGGGTATGTGATGATGTGGGGGTATGGTGAAGGGTATGTGATGATGTGGGGGTATTTTAATGCCAAAGGCCAAGGGAACTTTATCAGGATGCATAGTATCCTGGATCCATGAAATAACTGGCCTTTCAAAATAAAAATCTGTTTATGTGTATTGTATCCAAGCAATTGAAAAAGTGTTAGAGTTTTGAAAAATGTGTATTTTGATCCTTTTTGATGGGAATTTAACATAGGGTGTAAAAACTTATTTATGCCCCTGTATTTTAAGGAAGAGCATTTATTTATTTAATGCCACAGTCCATACATTATTCATTCACAAAGAAAATTGGTGTCCTTAAAGATTGTATTTTTCCTCATTTTTTTAATTAAGGCATTAAGATCAATTTGCAAAAGATGATTTTTTTATTCCTCTTTTTAGTCAACTTTAGCATGGGTTTCCTAATTTTTTCACGACTGTAAATTATATATCTCAATCATCAGTAGCGAGTTGGAAGAATTGGACAAGAAATTCCAAGGGCCTGAATCCATACAGTGCATACTGTCAATACTGTAAATAGTCTGAAAAGTTGGTACATGGGACCATAGAAACAGTGTCTGGTAAACAGTAGTACATTACAGTAAAGAATGATGATGAAATATTACATCCATAGATACTGTATTCTAATTGGTTCATGCTCCACGCTAACTGGTGACAATGAATCTCGTTATCTTGAAACTTTCATGATCTAAACATGGAATATTGTTTGTCTGTTTCCATACAACTATGCATTAAGAGTAATGCAACAGTTACTTATCATTTTGAGTAGTTGTATGGATTGATAGTTGGATGATTGTAATGAAATGAATAGACAATTATCTGAAATGTAATGTGTGAATTGCTTTTTGAAATAGTAGTACTTTGATGTTAAGTTGTGTCATATTGAACAGGTGATCTTTGTTAAGTGAACAAATGATCTTTTGTTTATGTGTATTGTATCCAAGCAATTGAAAAAAGTGTTAGAGTTTTGAAAAATGTGTATTTTGATCATTGGTTGTGAGTTTTGTGTCTAGAGTTTTGAAAAATGGCGTAAAGGTTCTGAAATTAGTGCCAAAGTGGTTGCAAAAAACTGTAAAAAGCCGCTTAAATTTCTGTTATTTGTTACTGCACTTTGTGGTGTTTATTGGTTGAAAACTTCCTTGAAGCCAAAGTAAAGCCCCCAGATCTTTCCCTTTCGGTCATGACCAGTTCCGGACCATGAATATGATGATTTGTTTGAAGAAGTTGGTGAATATCAGTGACCTTAATGCCACCAGTGTGATCTATAAATATTTGAAATTGCCCCCCTCACCTGATTTTATAGTACTCTCCAGACAACACAGCATTGTTAAAATATTTGTTGCTGTATCACGGGCATATGTCAAATATTTTCAAGAGATATATTGAGCATTGTAAAACATTTGAAGTTTGAGTTTATTCACCAGTAGAAATAGAAACATGGCTATTTTGTTTATGTTTAAAAAAGAAATGCAACATAGATAGCTATTAGCAGAAAATGTCATACTGGAATATAATTGTTTCTCCATGATTGCTAATTTTAATTATCATCATTGCAAGGTTTTTGACAAGAAGGCAATAAGAAGCCCTGAGTGCCATTAACAAGCGCAGATTTCACAAGTTTAACAGGTCAATTGTTCGTGAGAAATGTATGTTAAAAAGGGGAAACGTTCCACTCAAATTAAGTAGTACTTGTAATCACTTCGACAACAACAGACCTTGTCACGTTTTTTCTTCTTTTTTGTCACCCTAGCAGTGCAATAGATTACAGTGTAACACCCGTCACAAGGATAAGAAGTTATATTGGTGTGTTTTTAATTTGCCTTACAGCTATAGAGTAAAAGCCATACAGACAGACCTGATATAATGAAAACAAATGATGATATACAGATAGGTTATATATTTCCCATGCATTAGATGTTATCATTAAAAAGTAATTTGTTATTGAGAGTGATGTGATGAAATGGCCAACAGTCACAACCAACCCATGAGCTGAACCTATGATAAGTACATCGAGTCTCACAGGGATGCCAACTTAGCCACTTGAATCTGACTGTCACTATTTCTGTAATTACATTTTGTTGAGAACTGCTTAAGATTTTGATTCCATCCTTATGTAGTTTTAAATCTGGTGTTCTTTATAACTATTTTTACCTCATTGCTACATATTGTACATGTAGTACTTGTGTTCTCGTCGCATTTTCTCCCTCTCCTCCCGTTGCCTGCCCTGCTTTGCTCTCTCGTCTAGTCTTTGTCTCTGTGTACTTCTAGAGTCTCTCTCTCGGCACTGCTCCTAAACTACGAATTATGGATTTGATCAACTGGTCTCTCAGCGCAATTGACACCATCTTCTCGACGAGAAGCTCGGGTTCAGGGGAACCTGACTGCCCTGCTGGGACGTTCGCAGCTGGCTACACGATGGACGCATGGGAGAGGTGGCGGATCGTGTGTCTGGCGGTTCTTTCCGTGGAGGACATTGAAGATATCTACCTATTCGGAACCATGATAACAGGTCTTTTGCTGATTGGCTCAGGCACTGCCCTGGTTTATCGAGAAATTAAGAAGAAGACGGGAACCGAGCCTGCCCGTCATGGTTGAAGCTGTGGGCAGAGCTGTCGGAACTCAAATTGTGACTTTGACCACCATGAGCCACAAATTGGATACTATGATCACTATGGGCCAAAAATTGGATACCATCTTGGAGAGACTGTCAGCTCTGGATAGGCTGGACAACAGCTTGGGAAACTCACGGTTTTGGCAAGGAAATTTGATCGATACGGAGACCAGAGGGGACATTTCAGAGAAGTCGAGAGTGACTAACTGCGGCTCCTGGCCCTAAGACAAAACAAATTCCAAT
This sequence comes from Perca flavescens, assembly GCF_004354835.1. NCBI lineage: Eukaryota > Metazoa > Chordata > Actinopteri > Perciformes > Percidae > Perca > Perca flavescens. The sequence goes on from NC_041335.1 coordinate 4,051,613, forward strand.
CTTATCTGTTCGGCTCCCTGAACCAGCACTGGCCTTGGCCGAGGCCGGTGTTGAATAATCACCTCCCCCTGGAGCACTGCAGCGAGGCACACTCTTGCGTTCCCTACCCTCATCCCCACAGACACCTGTTGATTGTTGACTCGGACTGGGTCCTGTTTCAAGGCTGACTCCATGGCAACCGGCTGTGTATCACAATGACAATCATGCAGACTGAGAAAACCAGATTACGGGGGCCAGACGTAGCTTGACTACTCAGGCCTACATACACACAAACTCTTACATATATACAGATATGCAATCACCCCCCACCCCAATCCAGCGCCTTCACCGCTTCTACCCCCAGTGAGGCGGGCGGGTCTGTGACCAGCACCTTTGTTTGGCTGCAGGACCAGATGTCTGCTTGCCTGTGCTGGACTACCTGCACCCCAACACCCCCCCTCCCCCATGCCCCCCAAGACTCCCCTCACCCATTGCGTGTCTTGTGTGCCCTTGTATTGGTTATGTGCTGATGTTGCTGAGGTGTTTTTTTCCTGTTCCCACACTGTGCTCCTAGTGGGGGCATAGTCTGGGAGTTGCCTTTTTCTCCTCGTCTCTCCTCATGTCATGCTGTATTTTCTTTACCCAATGTATTTACCTTGTAAATGCGCTCTATAAATAAAATTGGATTGGATTGGATTGGATTCTGTCATTTTGAATGCCATGCATTTGTGGATAAAAAAAGTTAAAAGAAAACAAATGAAGGAAAAGAAATAAAAGCATGCCCTTGAATCAATGTCTACCTCACAAAGACTGTTGTTACGCTTTCAAGTACAAACTGCAGAAAAAATGAGGCACCTTGAGGGCAAAGATGAAGTCACTTGCTCATTCCGACTTACAGTTTATTTACAATACCATGTTTCCATGTAATTGCTGTGGGCTGTGTAGGTGCAAGGTCTCCAATGCAATTCCAATTATTTTCCTAAAAAGTAACAAACTGCTTTACAGTGATCCTTTGTGAATTGTTGAATAGGGCATACAATATGTTAACGTGTATGTATGTGCACTTGTAATTCTCCATGCGATTTTATGAGTGGATAACTCAAAAAAATAATTTCATATTTGCAGGACATGGAAAATATTCTTCTTGTTGATCAGTTTCAAAAGTTATCTGTAGGAAAATGTGTATTTGAGTCATGCTCTTTACAGCTGGTTTAGTTGACCTGGCATGCATGTAAATGCCCCTTATCTTCTCCCACCATGCTAGTGCTTTCTGAAGGTCTTCTAGTCTCAAACTGATATAAAATAGTTAAACAGCATCTGGTCCTCGATGTTACTTGTGGCTTGCGATTTAAAAGCATCCTTTTTCTTACAAAGGGTCACGTCACTGGATTTGACTTTCGGAATTTGTTCCAACCGCCCTAACCCACACACACACACACACACACACACACACACACACACACACCTCATGCTTGTTCACATGCACTCCCCCGCGGGCCCTCTCGTGCGTATTCACATGCAGTACCGCACTCCACCACCCAAACGCCCCCAAAAGTGTCCTTATATACTACTTACATACAATAAATGAAGTCCCAAAACATCCCAGTTAGATAGTAAATGTTGTAAACATATTCTTTGTAAATCTTCACAATGATTCCCCGAAGCAACCAAGCAGGCCTTGTTCATTCAATTCAATGTTGAATAAAAGAATGTTGGACATGATTTTCTATCATTGGTTTTAAATTCAAACAAGCAATTTGTTGTATTTTAGCAGAATACCGAAAGCAGCAGAATAAGTAAGAAGTAAGCTCATTATCGCGATATTCAACAACGTTAACGCATATTGCAAGTTTTCCTCATATTGTGCAGCCCTAATGTATTTACAGCATTGCGGTATTGCACGGTCACATTATTATTGCACAGTTTATCAGTCCTGGTGTGTGTGTGTGTTTTGTCCCTGTGGTCTACTGGGAGCGGTGCTGATTGTATAATCTGACAGCAGCAGGAAAGAAAGACCTGCAGTATCTCTCCTAGACACAGCGCCGGTGCAGCAGCCTGTCACTCAGGGAGCTGCTCAGTGCTGACAGTGTCCTGGGTGGGATGAGTTGTCTATCGTGATTTTCTATCATTGGTTTTAAATTCAACAAGCAATTTGTTGTATTTTAGCAGAATACCGAAAGCAGCAGAATAAGTAAGAAGTAATATTGTTATCGCGATATTCAACAACGTTAACGCAGATTGCAAATTGTCCTCATATCATGCAGCCCTAATGTATTTACAGTATTGCACAGTCACATAATTGAGTGTCCTCCTGTGGGATAAGTTGTCTATCATGGAGGATAATTTAGCCACTACCCTCCTGTCTCCCACCACCTCCACAGCATTGTCCATTGCCACCGCAATTCCACTGCCCCAGCCCCAGCAGACCACTCCATAGAAAAAGGCTGATGCCACCACCAGGGTTGGGCATTGGTTTGATTCCAATTCCGATTCTCCCATTCGATTCCGGTTCTTATCAATTCCGATTCTTTGAGGGGTGGAGTTGAAACGGGTCACGTGCTTTTTTCACAGATGGAGAAAGAGGAACATTTTATTTTTCGATTGGTGGTTTACAGTTTTATCGGGCTTTTTCAACGTAAAGTAAAGCCACACTAGAGCGCCGCTTACTGTGCTCCATGGCTGCAACATAAGAAGCGCCTGCAAGTAGTGTGGCCGCTACAGGAACCAAAAATTGCGCATGTTAAATTTGGAACCGTTGATCAGATTCAAGACCAAATTTTCCAAATGTTTCCAAAAAAAAAAAAAACGATTCTAAGTTCGAACCGGTTCTCAGTGCCCAATCCTAGCCACCACAGAGTCATAAAATGTCCTCAGGAGTGGCCCCTGCACCCCAAAGGACATGAGTCTCCTCAGCAGATACACTCTCATGCTCTGGCTTTTTTTGTACAGTGGTGTGGTGTTGGCGGTCTAGTCCAGTTGATTGTCAGGTGAACACCCAGGCACTTATATGATTTTACCACATCAATGTCCGTACCCAGGATGTTCACCGGTAGAGGAGGAGAGTGTTTGCCCCTGCGGAAATCCACCACCAGCTCCTTGGTTTTCCCAGCATTGATCTGGATGTGGTTTCGCTGTCACCAGTCTGTAGAGTCTTGGTTAAGTTCTCTGTACTCCCTGTCATCCCTGTCTGAGATGAGGCCAACAACTGCAGAGTCATTCGAGAACTTTTGTAGGTGGCAGTTTCCTGCGTTATAAGTGAAGTCTGCAGTGTAGAGGGTAAACAGGAACGGGGCCAGAACTGTCCCCTGTGTGGCCCCTGTGCTGCAGACAACTGTGTCGGACACACAGCCTGAGGTCGGTTGGTGAGGTAGTCCCGTATCCATCCTTTGAGCTGGAGGTCCACCCCAGTCCGCTCCAACTTGTCCCAGGTAAAAAAGTAGTATACTTTAGTGTATTAGAAATATGAATGAAGTACATGAAGTATAAAACAAGTATGATTCTACTTGTGCTTTATTTACAGAGTATTTAATATGTACTTTTTAAAAGTATACTTCAAAATAGATGTAATTTAGTTCAACTTCAGAGTCCAAAAAGTAAGTATACTAATTTACCAGTAATTAAATTATTTTTTAAATGTACTTTTTTGTTGATCGCGTTTAACTTTACATATCTATCAAGATAACATTACGTGTATTTGTATGTGATATAGGCCTAATACTTTCCCCTTGGTAATGTAGCATATGAATTTCCATGAACACAATTCTAAAATGCACGAGACATAAAGGCTTCTGCTATCGGTTGATAAGTCAAACTTGCCGAGAACCTAGACACCCGTTTGAATATAGACTCATGCAGTACCCTCGGATACGGTCCTTACGGTCTCGTTCAGTAGCCTGGTGCGCGGTCTCCTTGTGACAGCCTAGCCTAGCTACCACGTAGCAACATTCACTTCTCTAACATTTAACTTAACATAACTACCAAAATAACATTCGTGTATTTGTATGTGATGTACTGTACTTCCCCATCGATAATGTGTGAATTGCCGTGAACACAATCCTCTAAGATGCACCAGAAACAAGGCTCGGTTAATAACTCAAACTTTGATTACATTAGAGTCGAGAGGGTGGCCGGTTGCACGGTTATAGGGTGGCCGGTTGCACGGTTACATTAGAGTCAAGCGGGCCGGCAGGTTGCACGGTTACATTAGAGTCGAGAGGGTGGCCGGTTGCACGGTTACATTAGAGTCGAGAGGGTGGCCGGTTGCACGGTTACATTAGACTTGAGCGGGCCGGCCGGTTGCACGGTTACATTTGGTCTCGTTCGGCATAGGGTCTAGGCATTAATAGCTGATTTCCTGATTGATTATAGCACCACCACTCCAGTCCAGTGGAGGCGCTAATGAGCTAGATTACAACACACACAGTAGCAGAAGAATACCAGCTACACAACGGCCAACCATTGATAGTGTTATTTCTTTTTTTGAAAAACATTAAGATTTTAGAATTGTGGAAAGGTTATGTAATGTTATATTTTATATTTTACATACCACAATTTATTGGCAAGAACGGCATACAAATTGTAAGGCCCAACGTCTACTTATTTTTCATCTTTCTCCTACTATATTCATCTTTTTGTCTCAGTTTTAACCTTTCCTCTATTTATTTTCTTACTTATCTTCATATTTGTATCTTTCTTTGTCTTTACTGTCAATCTCTTTCCTACGTGATTTGGAGTTGACAGCAAGGCTAGTACCTTTGTATTAACCATGTTGTAATATTCTTAGAGAAATATGTACCCATATGACAGTGTACACCAGTTGACTTCAAAGTGTAGTGTGTTAAAAAAAAAACAATGCAATCCACATGTTTATATATGTTTATTACAGTTAATAATAATTAAATAATCTAAGTACTACTAAGTGTGGTAAAGCCACATATTTTTGCAATCTGCACTTTAGTTTGTGTGATTTGTTTCTGACTTTCATATGAATGCTTACACCAGGCTTGGTCAGTGCTCAATATACTACTGTGATTGAAGTAGTTAAATAAAAGATGTCATTCATATAAATTCACGAATCACCTAATTTCATCATCACATACAGGCCTGGCCTCCAGGAAATAACAGTTTGTTTAATCTATCTAATCTTGTGTTGTTCATACTATACAAGGATGTATTACTTGTCTTTGTTGAATAATACAGAAGACAAAGAGCTTAAAAAATTATTGCATATTAAATTGCAATCACAATATTTGTGGAAAAAAATGATTAGATAAAAATTAGATTATTTTCTAAAATCGTTAGCCCTACTTACTACTCCCTTATGATTTAATACTTGTGTATTTGTTTCTCAATTGGTGTTATTGACTGCCTTTTTTTTTTTTTTTAATAGGGCATGGATGAAGACGCCATCAACGAGGCCACTGAAGAAACCAGTGTTGGGATTTATGTTCTTAAAGAACATGCTTCAAGTGATGAACCAGGGGACATTGGTATTGTCCTTGAAGGCATCAAGATGTTGCAAGATCTTTATAATGTAGCATTACCTGTTGCTACGCTGTTTGGACTAATGTACAGTATGCCCTGAACTTCAGCTACCCTGCTCGCCTTCGATCCAAAAGATTTGCATGGAACTTGATGGAGGGAAACTTACCAACAAAGCACTTGCTCTAAAAATCATGCTCTTACAGTGAAAGGGCCAGAGAGACTGCGCCGTGAACCAAACAGCGTAGTTGTTCCTAAAGGCATCGTTGGTATGGCTGTACTCTTTGGACTAGTTTTTTTTTTTTTTTTTAATTAACTGGACAGGATTTGCATGGAGCTGCATGGGAATAACCTTTTGCAAACCAAGCAAAAGTTTTCTCTCTAGAAAACAGACTCCATTAAAGACCAACAGGCATCTTTGGTACTGCTATACCAGATAGGAATTCTTTTTTTTTTTACACAGGGTTAACATTTTTTGTCATTTGAAAAACTACTTTGAAAACAGAGTGCACAATTTAAAGGGTAACTTCGGGTTTTTCAACTTGGACCCTATGTTCCTCTGTTGTTGTTACTGATGGGAACAACGATCTTCGACGTTGGTCCAGTATAAAGCGAATAGGCCTGTCACGATAACAAGTTTTGCTGGACGATAAATTGTCCCAGAAAGAAACCATAATCTTGTCGTCCTGAGACCATTTTCATCTAATATAATGATAATGGCATAATAATGCAGGTACACTTTTTCAAAGATCAATAAACTTTTATTTCTAACGAATTTTTAACACTAGAACTGGAAGACATTGTCCACAGCGGCGTATGCCCGAGCACGGCGGATATCGCTCATATTCTTTTTTTTTTTTCTCTTGACGCTGCCTTTACTGTTCAAGGTTCCTGCTTTTGCCAATATCTGCTTTTGTGTTTTACTTTTGTGTCAATAATAAAGATCCTTTTCTGAAATGCAATTTATAATCTGTTGATGTAATGCACTTGAACTGAATTGTAATATAATACAGTTGTAGTGTAATAGCAACATTCATACTTAAGTATAACAAAATGTTTAAGTGTATTTCAATAAGAATGGCAATACAATGCAATTGTACTGTAAGTGTGCTTAATTGCTCATGAATCTTGATTTTCATTAGTGGATTTTAGTGCACTTGAAGTTTAAAAACAGTTGTTCCATTTTAGTATACTATTTACACTTGAAGTGTAGTCAAATATATGTTAAGTTGAAGTTAATACATAATTGAATACACTTAACTATACTTGGATTTGACGAAAATAGTACAAAATTTAGAAAATATACTTAGTACACTTTATTAAAGTACATTTTTAATACAATTTTTTTTCATCTGGGGTCCCTCAGAAGCGTTGGCTGGATGGTGTTGAAAGCGCTGGAGAAATGATAGAACATGGCTCTCACAGTGCTTCCAGCCATTTCCAGGTGTGAGAGAGATCTCTGGAGGAGGTATAAGATGCCGTCGTCCAATAGACATTGGTGTTTGTATGTATGTATTTGTCATGTGAAATCATATAAAAATAAATGTAATTATTAAAAATAATGAATGAAGCTTAGCCTAAGTTCAGCCATGCAGGAAGACGCAGCTCACGTTACTCACTCATTCACCTCACTCCCCCTCTCCTCCTCCTGCCTCACATTACCAGCTGATTAGGGGGGCGCTTACTGTTTTAGTTAAACCAACCAGGTTTAGCCACCATCTCTATCGGCCAATCACATTCCTGCTGTCGATATTCCTGCTGTTATCCTCTCTGTTGCTGTCAGCTCAGAGATTTCAGCGTGAATCATCACCTGCACTTCTTCATCCCATCTGCCAGGTGTGAGCTCAGCCGAGCTCTCTCCTCTTCTCATCCATCCAGATGTTAGCATCCTCTTCAGTCATCACCATCGCCACCAGTCCAATGATGCTGATTCAGATGGAGGGCAGGGAGTGAAAAGCAGAATAGAAAAAAAAATGAAAATCAGAATAAATTGAAGTCATTTTCTTTATTTTTTATTAAATACAACCAATTCAAGTTGTAAGTCCCTCCCAATTCTTAAAAAATTGTTTTAAGCATTGCACAATTACAAATAATATAAATAGCCTACTACATTCATATGTTATTATTTAGAATGGATATGTAAAAACATCTGTTACATATGTTTTTTATTGTTAATTGTATTGTAAGGAATTCAAAGGCTAAATTGGATCAGTGCCAAAGTCTTAGCTATAAAAGGTCTTCCAACATGTTGTGCCCGGTCTGCCGCCTCGCGCGCGTCTCCGTGGCAGTGGACTGTCCGTGCGCCTCTGTGTTTTCTGGATGAAATCTACCTATACATTATGACGTTTAACTATATTATTGCTGTTATTGTTAAGCCTGTAAAGTGGTAACGTTAGACTAATTAGAAAGCCGCGGACGACGTGTTTTTTTTTGTCCAAGAGCATCGGAAACCACAGAGGTAAGTCATCTTACATTTACCTGCGTCTTAAGTAAACGCACATGCTACAGTAGCCGCTTGATTTTCTTTTCTTACTCACATTATGTTGACTAAACTGGGCTCTATTACACCGAGCCCCATGCTTTTCCAGTGACGATAGGTTCATGATACCAAAATAACGACTGAGTTAGCCTGAACTTTTTCAACATAAGCTTTCCAGCAGGGCTCTGTTGAACCTGTCAACTCCATTTTCTTTAAACAAAAAAAAAAAAGCGAAAATAATGACACAAACTAGTCAAGCCTAAGCAAGCATGCATTCTGCTGTTTATTTTCACGCCGGTTATTTGTTTATTCATTTAGCCCTTTTTTTTTAAATGGTGGAGTTAACGTAAGTGCAAAACATATAGTTACATAGCTATGGCTATATCTCACACTTAAATAACAGAACGATATTATTACTACCCTTTTAAGCTGTAACTTTATAGGAATAGAAGAGTGTAGCAGTGGTGTAGTCTAATGTATTGTAGTGGGCATACTGTAGGCTACTGTATATTGGCCACAATCTGCCTTTTGGGGGTGGGGATGGGGGGGGGGGGTCTGGGTGTCCTCCCCCAGGGAAGTTTTGATCATCAACGACTTCATTTCCTGTATTCGGATACACATTTATGCACCAAATTACGTTGGAAATACCTTTATTTATCCTATATGAAGAAGAAAAACACAGATGACAATTCAAAATGTGTCAAAAATATAATGGAAAGTATGTTGTTGCGTGTCATTGGGCATTTTTAAGTGCATTAAGTGCACTCATTGTTTGCGCAGTTGTTAAACATTTTATTTTGAAACAAAATAATCAGCAAATACAAAACAGCAGGGCTGGACATATGACCTAAAATCACGATTAATTGAACATTTTACCTTGATTAGAATTAATGAACGATTTTTTTTTAGCCTTAATAGTTCACTGACAAGGTTTGTACTGTGAATATTTCCAACTATTAAAAGGGAGAGTGCAAGTGCATATTTTATCTTTGTGATGCACACAGAGGATTTTATTTATGTTTTTTTTTTATATTTCGAACAACTGAAATCAAAGCACACATTGCTTGAAAGATATTTTAGTTTTAATGTAAAAAGCTTTCTAGTTTCCTAAAAAAAAGTAGCAAATATTTATTCTCTTGTTTGCAAAGAATTCAAGTTATTTAACTTAAGTTCTTTGCAAATTAAAATATATTATTACACCCACTACTTCTGCCTTCAAGGAGAGGACAAGGCTATTCATACGGCCACTTGTCAAGAAAACATAAACAGGAAGCTTCAAGCATTGGAACAAACACCTTTTTTGGTGAGTGCAATGTTGAATTTGAATTTCATCGATTTAAATTCAGATTGGTATGGGGTGCATGCAGGGATGCATGTTACATATTCACTAAAAGCACATTTCCATTCAAATTAACACTTGGAGACCGAATCCTGAAACATATCCGAAAAACCTATTTCGAGGTCGAAAAAGGATCACTTGAAGCTGTTTATAAGGCATATCATCTCCTCTTCAATACATCTTCGTGGTTATATGGAAGCATATTACAATATGTACAGTGCCGAAAGGAGGTTATCAGGCTTCTCTGTGAAGTGGCAGGAAAGGAAAATGGGTTCCATTATGAGCCTGTTGGTTTGAGACAGGAGCTTGTTTTAGAAAGGAAATATGTGTCAGTGGAGGTATAAATGCACCTTGCAATTTAGGATTAATAGCAGATAGCCCTGACCTCATCAAAAGGTGGCCCTTGAAAAATAGCTAGTGACAATGCCTTTGTCCAGCAAAGGGAAAGTAAGTAGAACCCATAGAGTAGCAGCTAAGGGCAGGGTGAAAAATCAATACAGCATCTGTGGCAATACTGTATCGATACACAGACACAGACCTAGTAGCAGCATAACTTCCCTCCACCTTAACGCTTGTTGACAAGTAAGTCAGCCTCGCCTAATTTGCAAACAGAGATCCAATGTGGTCGGAATTACAATAATGGATGCTTATTACAGTCACAGTGAAATAAGAGTTAAGGCGTGCGATTGATCGCACATCAATATATTTTTCCGTTGTTTTTGTCACGAGTACTTTATTGTTAGCTTTTCCTGCTTCGGGGGGAGACAGGGCTGGAGTCTAGGCCGGAGCTAACCCCCGTCACTCCATTCGGCAGCCGGGGAAACAGGCCAGGATACCTCCAGTGGTTTTGAGGAGCTTCAGCATGTATTTGTCATCAAATTGCATCCTCTATCTGCTGTACACTCACTTGATATCTTCACCGCTTAACGGTAACTCTCCTTTGCTCTGACCGCTCACACTGCATCTCCGTCACTTTCTCTCTCTCTTCAGCAGCATCCCCAGACCTGAGCTGGCGCGAATATCCAAAACTTTTATTGAAAACTGTTGCAAATTCGCATCTTTGCCTGTGTGAATACTCCCCAGTGTGTAACTGGGGAGTCTTTATGAAATTTGCCACTTTTATGTGGATGTCCAATCAGTACTGATGGTAGACTAGTGTGGTTTTCGTCAACGAAAAATATCACTAAATATCGTCGTCAACGAACCTTCGTGACGAAAACGAAAATGAGATTAATTAAATGTATAATGCAATATTGTTGATGAATAAAAACGAGACTAAATGTGGTTTACAAAATAAAAACCATGCTAAAATGTCTCTTCATTTTCGTTGACCAAAACGAGACGAGACATAATGTTATAACGTTATTTCGCCTTGTTTAGTCTCGTTATTATTATTATTTTGCAGTATTTCTGTCCCGTGTCTTCAGGGGCTGCATCAAGTCGCACTCGGGTCGCACTGCGCAGACGCTGGCGACGTTACTTCCTCAAGCCCTGTCGCGGCATTATTTAATTTAGAAGACGCAGCGGTGAGTTAGAGAGTGAGACGAGCGTAAGCGACAATTTAATCAAGAGAGACTTTGTTGCAGATATGCAAACGTTTATTTGTACGTTACGAGTGCAAAGTAAGAAGGTACATTGGAGATTAGACTCCATCGTAAAAAGGTATATGTATGTATTTTAGAGGTTTAGCAAAACCCAAACATATCCCCCGATGGAGCCTAGACACTGGTGGTGGCGACTAAAAACCCAAAGACCGGACGAAAAAGCCAAAAGGGAGCCGTCAGCCGGAAGAAGACCGAGAACGCCATGGTCGAAGATGCCTGGAGGTGGAAGGGGAGGAGGCGGGTCACACTCTCGTCTGAAAAGACAACTGACAGAAGCAGGGGAGAGAACAGATTTAAAACGTGGTTGTCATGATGTGATTGGCTTGAACATACGTGCCCGATTCTGATTGGTTTCCATGAACGTAATTCCCACAAACCAGATGATCAGTTTAAGAGTGTTAATGTTAATGAAGTCTCCGTGACAGAATTTACGCTGAGCTACATTAAACAAAATGAAGTCCGACACAGAGAAAGCTGGGATCGTAGCCGGCCAGCTGGAGTTCGTCTTTGGGAGAAAGAGAATAAACGGCGTTTGGAAAATCTTTCATTACATAGAAGTGGAAAAGAAAACGGAATTTGTTCTGGAAAAAGATGGGGAGAAATGCGGCCACAAAATCGCAGGAAAAAACACCACGAACCTTTAGAGAACTCTCAAGCCATTCCATAATGAAATTGAGGTAAGTCAAGACAATAACGTAACGTTAATTTCTATTTTAGAAAGCTCATGCCAACTCATGAGGCTGTGGTTAATGTGTCTCATTTTAACGTTAACTTTAGACATTAGCCACTGGAGCTGAAAACGTGTGTGTGTGTGTGTGTGTGTGTGTGTGTGTGTGTGTGTGTGTGTGTTTGTTTGAGAGAGTGTGTGGGTTCTTGGCCAACATTTTGGTTTTGTCTATACCAGGGATCTTCAACAGGGGGTCCGGGACCCCTAGGGGGTCCTCAGAGTCACTGCAGGGGGGCCTCCAAATTATTGTTAATTTTTGAAAGTTTTTTCAAAATGTAAACATCTTAACATGATTCCAACATATAAATTAGCAAATATAAATCCCCACTGATGATAGGCTTACTGGCCAATAATGTAGTCACTAATGTAGCCATCCACAGATACAGTTCATCCCAAGGGATTGACTGTTCCACATGTATGTTTAACATTAAAACATGATTTATAAAATCATGCCTACAATTTTAAGGTTATTTGAATAGCTTAGTATTCTATGCAAGAACAGGTATCTATAAATGCTTTAGGCTGCCCTAAAAGTTATTGTAGGACCAGATTAATATGCAACTTCATTTTATACAATATAAAATAAAAAAAGGGGGTCCCTGATCCGTCTAAGTTTCAGTCAAATGGGTCCTTGGCTTAAAAAACGTTGAAGACCCCTGGTCTATACTACTACATACTTATACTATATTGACTGGATTAAATAGAATTGCATTACTAAAAAGAGACTAAAATACAATTTTCATTGACTAAAATTAGACTAAATGTCAAAAACATTTGTCTACTAAAACTAGACTAAAATGTCATCAGTTTTCATCGACTAAAACTAGACTAAAATAATCATGGATAATTCTGGCTAAAATAAGACTAAAATGCTCAGACTTTTAGTCGACTGAAACTTGACTAGACTAAAAACAGTATGAACGTGACTAAAACTAATAAAAACTAAAATGACAGCTTGACACAAAGACTTGACTAAAACTCAAATTAAAACAGGCCGCCAAAAACTATATGGCAGACGTAGTCCATTGAAGAACAAAATTCCCCAGTGCGTGCTACATTGACTGAGAAAGCGAGTTCTGCTGCTGGCAGTGCAGTGGCAGCTGTCCCTACATGTACCAGGATGGATTGCTCATCAGAATCGGGACATAAACTTGCCAGTCTCCTGCCGACTCTGCTGACCTCCTTCCGACTCTGCTTCCCTAGACGGGGTCATCCCTTCTTTAGAAAAAAGGTCCTATATTCCCAGTTTTTCCCAAAAAGGGTCCTATGTTCTGAAAAAGGGTCCTATGTTCCCCGCAATCTATCAATCTGGGTCCTAGGGTTAGGGTTAGGGGGGTTATGGTTACATAGGCCTACATAGGCCTATTTGCCATGGAATTTGGCAGTAATGGTGAAAAAAGTAACAGACTGGGGAACATAGGACCTTTTTTTTGAAAAAGGGTCCTATGTTCCCCAGTCTCATACAAAGAGGGGACCCTGGGAACATAGGACCCTGGGAACAAAGGACCTGGGGAACATAGACATGCTCCCGCCCAGACTAGCTAGCCAGCTGGCGGGTCAAGTTTTCAAATGAATGTACATATGTGTCAAATGTACATCAGAGTAAATCCCAAGGAAAAGGTGGAGAAGATGAGCTTGAGCTAGCAAGACTGTCTCTGGGGTCATCTCATGACTACGAGTAGCTCATCAGGATAGGAAATCAACTCAGCCGTCTCCTGCTGACTCTGCTAGCCTGGCTGCTCGAGGTTTTCAAATGTAAACATCAGAGTAAAAGGAGGTGGAGGTGAAGATAGCTACGACCTATGGCTACTATCCCGACTACGTAGACAAGCAAGACTATCTCTGCGTCCATCTGTTTGTCGATCTGACGGCCTCGTTCTGTTTTATAAAGAATCAATTTGAAGAAGATGATTGGATGGGATCATATTTAATTGGAATGTAACTTGTCTGATTTCAAGTGACGAGTACAAATTGATAGACTGAGCAAGCTGTGTGTGCAAGCAAGCTGCGGGGCCAACCAATCCCTGTAAAGCTGTGAGGCCAGGCATTTGTCACCGCGCTGGCCGGGCTGGGTTCTTTTCCCAGCAACAGCCACAGGGGAAAATATCAATTTGCATTGCAGTTCTAGCTTTTAGTTTATTTTTTTTAGTTGCATTGTAAGCATTGCATTGCAATGATCACACTTTATTAATCATGCAATGAAAATAATGAGACAAATGGGGCTATATGGCCGCCACTGTGTTGAAGACACTTGTGTTACTTTCTTCTAAGTAACACACAGCAGGTCCTGACAGCAGGTTAGCTAACAACCTTGTGTAAATTACATATTTGTATGCATGTATCCATTGATTGTAAAGTATGTCTCACTCAGAGAAGGTGAGAGAAAGTCAGTCAAGTTCTTTCCATTTAGTCCATTGAAACAGTTATTTTTAAAGAAATGGCTGACTTTGAATAGTTCCGTACCTCACCCAGGCGCCGATTCATTTCTCGTTCAGCGTTGTGGAGCTGGGTCCGCTGGCGGCGGGCCCAGCTCCATCAGGAGGGAGAGGCCACTCGTGTGCTCCGAGTAGCTGCAGTGTCTCTTGTTGATTTCTCTGCGAGCCCGCTCCTTGGTGGGTTAGTTCACCTTCTAGAAGGTGTATTTACGAAAACAAGAATAGTGTTTTAGAGTCTTTGTCTTCAATAGTGTTCGGATGAGGCTACTTGCACCCATGGTACAATTAGCAGTGTATGCTATTCGTACCCTGGTGTAATTAGAAGTGAATGCTATTCGTACCCACATGCACACAGCAATGTGTTCTATTAATTACAATAAATTTTACAGCAAAATTTGGAATTGTTACAGCTACCTTTAAGGGTGTTTCCCAATGCTCCAGGGCGGGATGGCTTCCCCTTAGACTTTTATAAGAAATTCTCAGCCCAGTTAGCCCCCTTATTGTTTGATATGTATGTGGAGTCATTTGAGCAGGGTTTTCTCCCAGCCTCATTAAATCAAGCATCTATTTCCCTTTTATTAAAAAAAATAAAGACCCAACTTTATGTAGTAGCTATAGACCTATTAGTTTATTGAATGCTGACATAAAAATTCTAGCAAAGCTGCTGGCAAAGCGCATCGATGTGTGTCTTCCTGATATTATTTCTGAGGATCATATGTCATCTAATATCCGGCGTTTGTTAAATATACTTTTTAGTCCAATTATACTAGAAATCCTATTGTGCTATCAACTTTAAAAATCTGGAAATAATTTTGACAACATTTTCAGTTAGAGTCACTATCTGTTTTAAGTCCTATTTGCAACACCACCACTAGCTATTGATCACAATTTTAAAAGATGGAAAGATAAGGGGATGGCCTGCTTTTCAGATCTTTTTTTTGATAATTCTTTTGCCACATTCACCAACCTTATGTCCAAATTTAACCTGCACACTACAGGCTTATTCAGGTATTTTTAACTCTGCAATTTTGTTAAGACTAACTTCCCTAGTTTCCATCAATTACCAGAAAAGTCTCTGGTTGAGAACTTATTGTCACCCCTACAGGTAGTAGTTGTATATCCTCTGTCTGTCACCATGTT
Source organism: Perca flavescens (assembly GCF_004354835.1). Classification (NCBI taxonomy): domain Eukaryota; kingdom Metazoa; phylum Chordata; class Actinopteri; order Perciformes; family Percidae; genus Perca; species Perca flavescens. Next base: position 4,066,797 of record NC_041335.1, read on the forward strand.
ACTCTCCTCTAGTACGTCCTCTCTCTCCTGCCTTAATTTTTCGGAAGAGCTATGGTCTGAGGCCCTTGCTAAAGTTAATTCCACTTCTGTATGTGCTCGGCTAAGCCGGATTCAGCTAAAAGTCTTTCATCGAATTCATTTTACCAAAGCTAAACTCCATAAATTGTTTCCAGAAACAGAGGACTCCTGTATCAAATGCTCATTTTCTCCTGCCGATCACACCCATACATTCTTTAGCTGCCCTAAATTGGCCTCATATTGGTCTTCTTTTTTTGACTTTGTGTCTAGGGCTCTGCACGTTTCTCTATCTCCATGTCCTCTAGTCGCCATCTTTGGTGTGTCTCACTTGTCATCCATCACGAGAAAGAAAGCAGAGGTTATTGCTTTTGCTTCTCTTATTGCTAGAAGGTGCATCTTGTTGCATTGGAAGTGTCCAACCCCCCCTCCAACTACCTCTTGGTTAAAAGATCTGATGTCATTCATTTCACTTGAAAAATTGAAGTATTCAACTCGGGGCTCAACTGATAAATTTTATAAAACCTGGAACCTTATTTTAAATCTTTACGACTCTGTATCTTCACTAAATATATAATGGGTGAGCAATTTTCTTTTTTTTCATCCAGGTATGTCATACAATTGATAACATACAATTATTATTATTATTATTTTTAAGATAATCACTTGTAGAGACTGCCGATATTTTCTATTCCTCCTGGGTGGGTGTGCTTAAAAGTTAGCAGTGAAAGTTAATATGTTACTATATATTATATAGCCTATGAGAGATTTGCACATAATATACAGTACATGGTCGTATTCTAGCATTATGTATTAGTGGTTGTAATTGATCTTCATGGTAAATTTTCTGAGTAATATTATCTTTTGTTGACTTTTAAGGCAGTGTTCAGGTGTGACACATGACATGTAGCCTAACTCCTTGAATGTTATAATTATGACGTTTTCAGTAAGAACAGTGGTTAGTGAATCTACATTTTCAGGCTTATGCATTCAGACTGTCCACTATTGTCTGCAATACTTTCTCTTGCTGTTTTATTACAGTGGCTATGTTTCCTTTTTTGCATACTACATGCTTTACTTCCTGGTTAGCTTAGTAGCTGTTGTTCACAATGTTGTCACATTTTGTACATACTGTAAAACGCGTCTTCTCAATTTTAGCATCAATAAATCTGTCTGTTGACAAGGCCCTGAATGTGCATTACAGTTTTTCTCAGTCGCTTTGGTACATTTCTCAGATCAGAATTGAAATTCTCAAAACTACATGTTCAATCTTCACATCATTGTGTCACTTGTGCACATCAAAAAAGCAGTTTCTCATTTCTTTGAACAAGTTGCAAATGCTTTGGTACATCCATGCAAATGGTTATGTACAATTCTCTGCTGTTTCCTACATTATCAAATGATTATGTCATGTTGCTAAAAATGTATTATAATGGGTCTCTGTTGAATAGTCTCACCCCCACAACATTTAGGCATTAGTTCATACCATAAGTCTTTACATGCAAAATGGTTGTCATAATATGTCAAGCATATTTCTATACTTTTCCATTAGACTTTTTATCTACTTTCCACGCTGCATCGCAAGAGAAGATATTCGTTGTGGTGTGGATGAGAGTTTTTGGCCCAACAGACAGGAATGTCAGGAGGTGTAGGAAGACTACACTGCAATTCCTATAGCACTGCATGTACAGTTTTCCCTAAGAAGATTGTCCAATGTTCACATTTCTTACACACATTATTTTTTCTTTGTGCTATGCAGTGCTGTCTTTTCCTTTCTGTATCGCAATGACATGGTCTGTCAACAGATTACAGTACAAACAGTAAAAGCTTAATGTGAATCATGTCCAGTCTCTTGCAATCAAACTCCCACATACACTAAGGTGTAACCTACAATTTGCAATAGTTGTCATCAAAACTTTAGCCATAGTTTACATCAGAGCATCCCTCCAGAGTACTCTGTTATATTGACAACATGACTAAGCGATTTGACTTGTCTTATCCGTACACAATGACACAAGGACTTGTGACACTTGTGACATTCTGATGGCACTGACATGTTCATTGACACATATTTACTTTTGAGAGATGAACTAAGGATATTGAGCAAGACACTGGCTTTTGCAGGTAATCCATGGTGTTTTGCTATTTGTACGAATTGTTTTGAGAAATGCACTTACTGTTTTGCAAATGTCGAGGATGATTCGAGAAATGTACCAAAGCGACTGTAATAATATAATATAAAAACTGTAATCTTAATTACTTACACTTGACTTGACATAGTCGCACCTCCTTAGCCTGGCTTGGCCAATGTGTAACGCATAAAGAAAGCATGCACTGACTACAGTGTACACGGTGATAACATAGACATTATGGTGATAACTGAGACCTAGCTGCATGATAACATCCCTGACCTAGCCATGGAGCTAGCAGGCCGCTCCCTCTACCGTGCAGTCCGCACAGCCGACTCTGATAAGTCAAGAGGAGGAGGCGTGTGTGCACACATCCACAACAGTTGGTACACAGACAATTGCCATTGAGACACATTGCTGCCCGGATTTGGAGTTCCTGATGCTGAAATGCAGGCCTTTCTATCTGCCTAGGGAATTTCCATCTAAAAACCTCTGTTTATGTGCCCCTGCTTTACAGACTGAGCTATCCTGGCCACTGACGAGCCTTGTCTGTCCTCACAGGGAAAGCTACAGCCAAGAGAACCACAGACAGGATGGAAGCCAGTATTTTTCACCGACCTGAACAACTTTTATTGTCGGTTTGACAATAGGACTTCAGTGCAACAACAGACATTAGAAGATTGTTTTTTGAAATATTCAGTAACTGCTGCAATAATGTCATGCTTGACCTTTCCTCCAGAGTTTCACATTTCTAACATCGCAAGGGAGAGCTAAAATTAGCCTACCTCAGCTTCATGCCTTTAGGTGGACACATGTGGGAGCTAACACTTTGAATATTAACAAGCACAGTACATAAATACAAAAATAAATTACTTTTATGACTGGAAACCGAAAACCAATTTGCAAAGGGCAATGATAGACTCAGTGATGCTTTATCAGTCCTGTTCACAAGGTTTATAGGTAATGGTATCTGTGTGGTGCAGTCAGGGTAACGGTGTTAAACATTGATGTAATGTGGAATTTGTTTACAGTTCCCAGTTCACTTAAAAAAAGAAAGAAGATAAACCTCTATGGGAGATATAGGGACAGGAGTTCTGTAATGTAAGAGTGGGGCTAAACCATCAGAGAGCGTGCGCATTACTCCCATTGTTGGGAGGCACTCAAGAATGGGAGTAATGCACACTCTTTTTTGACCCTGTCGAAACTCTTGCTGTTGCATTTTGAACTACAACGAGACTGGGTGATACCAAAAATATAACGAGTTGCAATAGCCAAGGCGGGACGATATGAAAGCATTGGGTGACTTTTCTACAGAGAATTCATTGGTAGTCATCCAAGAGGTCCTTCCGAATTCAAAATGAGATCTGTAATTTATCCCACTTCAACCTCTACTCTGACATTCTTCGTGCTCTCCTATTTTCTTTAATAATTACTGTTATTAAGCCACGGTAAGCAGGCGTACTTCTTTTTTTAGTGTTGACCCGTGCAACAGAGTCAAGGGTGGCCAAAACGGTATCAAGGAATTATGAGACAAGTTCTCAAATGAGATGAATGTTGGGAGCCTCTCTGTAGGCTTGTGCAAACCAAGTGGCAGTTGGGGCTCTAATTAAGGACTAAATGTACTGATGAAATTAGATTCCCCATCTTGTCTGAATCTGTCCAAGCATCTCCTGTAATTCGACAAACACATAATTCACCAAAGAGCATGTGTTAAAGTGTTATTTTAATTGTATGCAGGTATTCACCCCTCTTCTCACCAGACACCAATGTGTTTCTCATTCACGTTAAAGAAAGGAAAAGTCTGTTGAGAGCGATATTCTCTCCACAAACACCACTTCGACACAACGCAGCGCTTTCTGCAGTTACTGTGGTGTCTCCCGTGCTGCAGTACCACTCTCTGCCAAAACACAAATATCACTAAAACCAACGGGGGAAGCCTGAATACTGAATTAGATTTAGAATCAGGTTTATTGGGTTTATCTAGCTCACCCAGTAAGAGCGTTCGCCCCATGTTGGCTGAGTCCTGCAGCGGGGCTGGTTCAAATCCGACCTGCTGTTCTTTGCTGTGTGTCGTCCCCCATCTCTCTCCCCCTTTCATGCCTATCCACTGTCTCTATGTAATAAAGGGAAAAGCCCCCAAAAAATAATGTTTAAAAAAAATAATCAGGTTTATTGCCAAAGTAAGTTATATTTACAAGGAATTTGCCCCGGTGGTTGGTGCATACATAAACACAACATATTAAACATTAATATGAAATAAACAATAAATACAGAAACAAATATATACAAAATAGCTGTTTAACATAAGAAAAAGGAGGCTGAATGGATTTAGTGCAGAATGTGCAAAAAAAAACTTGCTTTGTGTGGCGCCAGGCATGTTTGCGGGTGTGGGATTAAGAAAACAGTCCAACGCTGGTCCCTCTATTGGGAGGGACAATTAAGTGAGATTATACTTTTCTTTGTTTGCACTTTTCTAGTTCAAATAATAAAATAGTTACATATGTTAAATGTTTTGTTTGAAATGTCAAGCGATCAGGTGATATTTTTGATTGCAAACTGAATTCTAAATGATCTTCTCCTTGGATTTCCTCTGCAGTGTTGGCTCATCCAAGAGATGGAGATACTGACCAAGATGGGCGAGGAAGGGATGGAGTTGGAGGGATCAGCCACCACAGCAGCGGTTGTAAACACCAGCCTAGATGGTGCTTCAAACATCACCAACATTACCTATTACCCCTACTATCAGCTCTCTCTGTATGTGGCAGCCAGCTACATCCTGGCCTACTTCTTCATCTTCCTGCTGTGTATGGTAGGGAACATCCTGGTTTGCCTGATCGTACTGGCAAACCGTCGTATGCGCACAGTCACCAACCTCTTCATCCTTAACCTGGCTATCAGTGATCTACTGGTGGGCATCTTCTGCATCCCTACAACCCTGGTGGACCTCCTCATCACAGGTACGATCCTGTCACGAGTCCTCACCTCTGCTATAACTCTTCATTGTCACGAGTGTGTTGCAGAAAACACAACTTGTAGAGTCGTTTTGAAGACACTTTACCAGAGTGAGTGTCAATGTTTGCTGCTACAGTGTTGCAAACAGGTCACACCAAAGAATGGCTACTGCATGCATGTTAGCCTTGTTTAGACAGTTAGACTGAGTCTAGTCTTGCTTTACCAGACCTTCCTCCACAGCGCTGCGGAGGAGGGTCTGGCTAGTCCACACAGCATTCTGGGATGGGAGAAAAACGTGCTCTGGTTTATTGGCATTTCTTTAAACCAATCACAATCGTCTTGGGCGGTGCTAAGCGCCGGACGGAGCCAAGGCGCCTCTGCAAAATAGCCTCGGGAAGAAACTTCATTTGATAGAATGTGTACGTTCAAACGTAGTTTTAGTCGTGCAACAGAAAACTCAGATTGGACAGATCGTCTAGCTAGCTGTCTGGATTTACCCTGCAGAGATCTGAGGAGCAGTTAACCATAGTCCTCAGAAATCCACCAGAGTTTAAAATTCGGGTGAAAAGCGCGTGATCCGGCGGAATTTCCAGCAGCCCAGAGCAATCCCGGAAGTGGAACGTGGTGGATATAGACTAGACTGAGTCTAAACTGTCTCTACAGTTTGGACTTAGTCCTCTGTCGCAATAATAGTCCAGTCACCTGCTCTCTTTGTGCTTGTGAGCTCTTCTGCTTTATTAAATAGAGTGACTAACTCCAACCATAATCCTGAGTGAGCTTTGATGTTGGCTGCTCTCATATTCTGAATGTCAGATGTAAGTGTCCTTTGTTGATATAGTATATGTTGCACAATCCACAATTTTCCCTAATTGGGCAGAATATGGATTGCTGGTGTCCTTTCTTGTGACTTGCGTGTGTCAACCTACAGGGACCCCAGGAAGTGTAGCTGTTACCTTGGTAAGTGTACTCTGGAAGTAGAAGGTGAAAGAGTATGAGGTATTAGGTTTTCTTAATGACATTGTCAATAACCCACGGTAACTACAGAAATAGAATTGTTTTGATGTATGCGAAAACATATCCCCAATGACAACACTGTAGCCTAACAAAACTCAAACCCAAAACTACTGCACTTCTGAATGAACCGCATAATTTGTAATTTGTAAAGTCATGTTTCAAATGTATTGCATTAGTCTTTAAACATCTAGCCTTCTTAAGCTAAGTTCCCACTAAAAGAGTTTCAAACTTGTCATTTTGCTGTCCTATTCGTACAGCACAACTTGCTGTCTTGTCTTGATTTCACTACCTGACTGACGGGCGACAGGAGCTCACACACTACTAGATCTTTCACCAGGAGGAATCTCCAAGTCCAGTCTCCCGACTACGTATCCGCCACGGAAAATAATGTGAGAAGTGACACGACCATGCATTTTTTGGATGTCCAACAGAAACAAGCGCTCCGAGTTGTTGGAGGCTGACTTTCAGTGATAAAACAAAAATGAAAAAGGAAAGATGGGTTCGGGGGTGTTGTCATTGGTACATGTGTTCGCAAAATAGCCTGTTTCACACGTCCTTACTATTTGTAGCGTGTTTGTATTGTGCGTTTCCTCGAGGTGCAACAACTTTGGTCTATGTTGCAAATGCAATGCATTAGGTAAAGTTCCAGACACCTTACAGGTCTTGCGCTCTCATTGGCTGAAGCTCCTTAGCAGAGTCCCAGACAGAGGGTTAGTTCACTGGCCCCCAGAAATTATCCAAACAAAGGCATAGTATGTTTGTAATGTGGTTACTGTTTTAAATTATGGTTACTAGGGATCAGTGTTGGGGGTAACGCAGTAATGTAATGCATTACTGTTGATAACTCAGTAATCACATTACAGTTACCAATCAAAAAATGATCGCGTGACTTGCGTTACTGGTTCTTCAACTATCTGCATAACTGGAGGAGAGAAAAACAAATCAAATCATCTTTTGTGTGTGTTTGCTTAACACCGCTTACCATGTCTTTTGAGGGGTGGAGGTATGCCCATTACTTCAAATTAGTTAGGACGAAAACTAGATTGTAAAGTGTAAATTGTTATTGTAAATTGTTATGTCACTTATTGACAATGAGTGACGCTGATGAAAATAGCATGTTGCCAACAGCAGCCAAGCCTTGATTTTCAACAACAGGTAAACAAAGCAGAGATAAATGGGGTTAATGGCAGTATACATAGTGGAGGAAACGCTGCCTGTTTTGACAGTGGAATCGCTTTTCGTCTTTCTGAAACATACTGGGCACAATACAGGTTATGAAGAGCAGAGGAATGCCAGTACTGTAGCCAGGTCTTGCGCCCTCATTGGCTGGAGCTCCCCAGCAGAATCCCTGACAGCTCCAGATATTTAGACTGTTAGATATTTGGAATGTGTCTGTTAGGCAACTTGGAGCCTCTCGTCTAGCAGTTTTGAATGGTTTACACATTGCCCTTGAGCGTGTGCACACAAAGTGGGGTCTTTGAAAGGGTTCCAGGGGGTCCCCAAGGGGAATCATTGTTTCACTAAAATTCCTTCCATAAGTAAAACAATGACAGAATGTATGACTATTTTTGTCATGGGTTTCATACACTTTTTGGTAAAAAACATCTCAAAGCAAAACCCTATCAGGTGTTAGAACCTGGGACAAAATCCTAGGTGTCTTTAGGGGCCCTTGACATGGGAAAAGTTTGGGAACCACTGAGCTAAAAGACGCTAAAACGCTCTGCAGAGTCTGATAATGCTCTGTGGGTTTATCAGTAGGAGTCACTACCCTCACATTACATTACACAGAGTTTTTTGAATAGTCACTCGCTTACTTAGTTACTTGCCACTAGTGTGAGTACTACTCTAATGAGCGTTTGTCATTTTTGTAACAGGTTGGCCTTTTTCCAACACAATGTGCAAGTTGAGCGGCTTGGTGCAGGGAATGTCTGTTTCTGCATCAGTCTTCACCCTGGTGGCCATAGCTGTTGAAAGGTTAGTGTGGGCTGTGGTTTGATACCTTTTTCCCTCTTTATAAGTGCAATGGGTCGTAGTACAAAAAGGTGACAAATTAGACAGACACACAGTTGTTTAGTTGTTTTTGTTAGTGTGAGTATGGGATGTGTATTGTATTGTGTGCATGTATGAAAGAGTGTAGTGTAAAAGTGTCATGGATTTATAGATACATAACTGGGACCATATGAAGGTGTGTGCGAGGAGGAGGAGGAGGAGGAGAGAGAAATAAATAAGTTAAATAAATAATAATAATGTTGATAAATTAAATTGATACTTTAATAGAAAATAATAAAAATAGTATGGTGATATACACTATGTGTTTTGTGATATAATAATAATAATAACAATAATAATTTAAATAATAATTTTTATCTTCATTCTTTCTAAACTTCACCTAGTATTTTGAGGTCAGCATTTCAAATACCAGCCAGCAGGCAGGGTTAACACAATGATCATTGCAGCTCTTATAACGTAGCTCATATATGCAAGAGACACACACACACACACACACACACACACACACACACACGAACATTCTGATCATAGCGGACGGGTCTCGGGTGGGTGAAATAATGAGGAAAATAATACCATTCTCTAAAATGTGAACATAGAGCTGCGTCCATTTATGCACGAAGGTGTGCGTTTGAAAATGCCAACAGCTATACTATACTAGTGGTAAATCTACATGGCTAATTATTATGCATGTCAATGACATCATCAGATCTTACAGATGATGTCTGTGTTCTTCATTCTTTCAAAACTTCATTCAGTATTTTGGTCTAAGGGAAATGTCAAGAGCCTAAATATGACTATCGTACCCTGTTGTTTCAGGACCATGGACAGCGCTGTTTGGGTGTGTGTGTGTGTGTGTGTGTGTGTGTGGCACTGTCCATAGTACTGAAATAGGGCCTGATAATAGGGACTGCAGCTCTAGAGAATGTAATAAATATCTTCCTCATTAATGATGTATTATTTCACCCATGCGCTTATAATCACAATGTTCATTTTTTTGTTATCACAAATGTCTTTATGGCAATACAGTATATCCTACCTTTTTTCTGATTATAGCATTTCACAATACTGACCAATATTCTTTTACTTCTACTTCATCTTTCTTGATTAGCCTATGTATCATATATTTTTTGTCCTAGAGAGTTTTCCTACATGTACAATACTTTTTTTGTTTTTCTTACATTTTGGTTTACATTTTTCATTCTTCTGTCCAATTTTTTTTTTTAACATTTTGTCTCATTTAATATATTTTATGACCATGAACTTTTTTTGTTTTTCTTACTTTTTGGTTTACATTTTTGATTCTTCTGTCCAATTTCTGTCCAATTTTTTTTTAAACATTTTGAATGATTCAATATATTTTATGACCCTGAATGTTTGTACAAAATTTGAGGTCAATGCATTTCAGTATCAGTCCACCATTGCCCCCCCCCAAACGCCATACCACTAATACACCAAACATTTATTACAACGTCCTACATGTTAAGTATTTGCTTGCTTTACATTTAACCTTTTGATTTATTTGACTACTGGCTAAACAAAATTTTAAATTTTAAAACATGACTAAATAATTGATGTAAAGAATAATTGGAAGATTATTAAGTTATGAGTAATAGGCATCCTTAGTTAAAGCTCTAGCTCTAGTAAATATTCTTCTTTTGATTATGTCTAGCCATATAGCTAATTTGTGGTAATGCTTTTTACTTATGTACTACAGGTTTCGCTGTATAGTGTACCCTCTACAACCCAAGCCGACTGTACTTGTTGCCAAGGCAGCCATCGTGTTAATCTGGGTGCTAGCAGTGGTGATCATGTGTCCTGCTGCTGTGGCACTGACTGTGGAGGAAGTTCCTTTCCACTACATGGTGTACAATGATGACTTCAACCACACATTCCCCCTGTACACCTGCTACGAAAACTTTGCCAACCCTCGGATGAGAAAGGTCTACACTGCGGTTCTGTTTGCTCTCATCTACCTGGTGCCGCTCACTGTCATCACACTGATGTATGGAAGTATCGGAGGCAAACTGTGTTCTTCTGTGGTTGTAAACATAGAGCCAAAGAGTAGAGTTGGGGGTAGAAGGGCTGGTCAGCCAATGATTTCCCAGAAAAAGATCAAGGTGATAAAGATGCTCATCCTGGTGACTTTGCTTTTCATGCTGTCCTGGTTGCCACTGTGGACCCTGATGATGATGGCTGACTACGCAGGCTTTGACAGGGACCAGCTGGACCTTCTGACCAGCTACGTCTTTCCCTTTGCCCACTGGCTAGCTTTCTCCAACTCCAGCGTCAACCCCATCATCTACGGCTACTACAATGAGAACTTTAGGAGGGGCTTCCAGGCGGTGTGCAAATCCAGGCCCTTCTGTTGCCTCATTCAGTGCCAGCTGTGGAGGAGGGCCAAGTGGGGCAGGAAAGACAGGTCCACGCAAGCACGTTGTGGAGGTGCTGACATCAGAGATGCCGCTAACAATCACAACCATCTTGTCTTGGGGCTGAGAAATCGAGTCCATAATGACAACAATTTGCATGAAATGGCAGAGGTGAATAGGAGTGTAAAGGTGGGGTGTGTGGTGGTCCACCCAGAGAGAAGTCTCTCAGATCCAGCGTTAGGAATGCCAGCTGTACATAAGAAAGACGGTGATGTCGAGGAGTCAGAGAGGGATCGTTCACCGGCACCTTCAGTGCATCAGGCGTGGGATAACTGAGTGTTCACAATGTTACTCAGAAATGATCCAAACAAAGGCATAGTGTGTTGCATTATGGTCCCAAGAAAGAATGTCTGATGTTGCATGTGTAACGTGGTTACTGTTTTAAATTATGGTTACTAGGGATCAGTGTTGGGGGTAATGCAGTAATGTAACGCATTACTGTTGATAACTCAGTAATCACATTACAGTTACCAATCGAAAAATGATCGCGTGACTTGCGTTACTGGTTCTTCAACTATCTGCATAACTGGAGGAGAGAAAAACAAATCAAACATCCCTTTTGTTCGCTTAAAGCGTAACTCTCCCCAAAATGCAACCTAGTGTCTTTTTGTGAATATACCCGAGTCAAACCTTCGTTTAAAAGCATAATTAGAACGGAAACACCACTTTTAAGATTCACCGTATTCTGGAAACGTTGCCTGTTTTGACAGTGGAATCGCTGTCTTTCTGAAACATCCTGGGCACAGGTTATGAAGAGCGGACGGCCGCCAGTACTGTAGCCTTGTTTTTGAAAAAATGTTGGGCTGATGTTCCCAACTTTGTTGTCAGCTTTATGGTATTTAATAGCATAAAAGAGCGATCTTATTGATGTCCATATTATAATAAGGGTTTGTGTTGATCTGGGCATATGTGGTCAAACTTTATATTGTTATTTGGCAAGTAAGTTATGGTGTATCTCAGGTGATGTTACGGAGCAATCCTGAAGTTATGTAACTAGTAGTGTAACTAATTCTTTTCTGCAGTGAGTAATTAAGTAAAGTAAAGCATTACTTTAAAAAAGTAACTAGTAATATGTAATCCATTCCTTTTTTTAAGTAACTACCCCAACACTGCTAGGGATGTAACGAGGCATCGGGAATCGGTTAAAATCGAAATGTGAAAAGATTACAAGTGGTTGAGATAAAAAAACAAAATGGATAGGGATGCAATTTGTAAAAGGCCTAGGGTGAAATCTACTTTTGATTTCACTTGTTTGACTTCAGATTATTCTTATTTTACAGGTGATTGGACAGCTAAGCAAATCCAAAATTAACCCAACAATCAAAAGTTGAAAAAATATGTTGAACATACATACAATACATACCACCAAGTCAGACTGTATTTCCATGTGCTTTTACAACATCATATTGTAATTTATGTGAGTTGACCTCAGTGTTAGAGGTAAACTATTAATCGACACATTTATTGATTAACATCTATTGATGAACTGATTACAATTTTGACAGTAACTTGATCAGTTTATGTAGGTCAGTTATCCAGTTAAAAAAAACAAATACATGTTGACACTTTTTAAGCTGATCCATCTGGCTAGAGCACTTTGTGTTTGGACCCCAATTTTACTCATCATGCAACATCTATTTATATATAATCAGGTAAAGTAAAATAAATAAGTTATTTTTTTTTACTTTCCAGAAATTGTTAAGTGAGCATAAGATGTTTGAGATTCTTGTCAGACGTCTAACAAGAAAAAAGTATATATCCATAAAAATATACGGTCAATAGAGCCATTCCCTAATGATCTTTCATAACTGTCATTCATCACATAAAACTGTCCAACTTCTTCTACAAACTACTTCTAAAATCCTATGAACATGTACATTGAACTCCCCCTGCATTAGAGAATGCCGTGACAATGTTTTCCTATCCATTTTATCAAATCATTCTGCCTTTTTTTTCATTACAAAGAATCCATTGTTGCACTGTACATTGAAGATCCACACATCTAATTTCTAATTTAAACTGCCGTACCTCCTTTACCACTTTGCCACCAGGTGCAGATGCAGCGTTCCAGCTACACCGTGGTTTTATTCCGTCTTCGGCCGTGCGGTCATACACATCGACTTTACAAAACATGGATGTAGTCCCCATGACGCTTCTGAAGAGCCAAAATAAAACTCAAAGTAAAGCCTACAGTCTATGCTAGCCTCCTGTGTCATCAGCCCACTTGTCACTCAAAGCGGAAAACCTTTAATTATGCATAACTTTAAGCCTGAATATAATTAAAACGGATGAGTTGTAAAAAAGATTCACCCCCTTCCGGTTGTCATAAATGGGGAACTTAACTATAGAGACCAAAACCGTTTTTGTACCAGGGTGAAAACAAAGTTGTAAAGTTGGGTATTTTAACATGAAACGCTTTCACCGTAGCCTATGTAAGGGGCCTAAAGTCTAAAATGTTGCGTGGTGTGTGCTTTGATCTATTTAAGAGAATAGCAGGGCCGGAATGTGTGTGTGCGTGGGGAGTATGTGGTAGAGCGAGTGAGAGAATGACGGCGATTAGCTTCGGAGTAAGTGTGTTTTCTGACCATGGTGGAAAATCTGTAGTAAGAAAAGTTAACCCTCTCCTTGATTTCATGTTGTTTATGGAGAAGGAGAACCAGGAAATGAGTCGGGGGAAATGCAACGCTACCAAACCACGGCCGAGCGACACGCGTCACCTTGACGTGTAGTTAAATTTTTCAAGAGGTGCACGTCAGGCTACGGCGTAGGATCTGTATGTCTATGCACCTACGTACGTACGTGGCCACGGCGTAGATTTTAAGCAGAAGCATAAATCACGCTTTACGCATTGGCGTCATTTTTCAGCCACTTGGTCTTACCACACCAAGAGCATTACAGAAGCAAAATGTTTCTCTTTCAGATTTTGTTGATTTGGCCATTTCTCCTGATATTGTGCTTCTACCATAAAAGTGAGTAACCTACATAGGTAAATAGTTTCTTCCATTTAGTCCAGTTACGAACGACACGGATCAGAGATTTGGCTGTGTTTTAGTTGTTGGACATATTGTTAATTTAGAAAATGTACCGTATTCTCTACCCATTCCAGTTTCCTGTCCAGGCTGTGCAACGCCCCACAGCTCCGTCAAAAATAGACTTAGCGCCTATTTTTTTAGCAGAGCCGAGAGCCGCTTCAGGGATGCGCTGCGTTACAGCTGGTTGAATCACAAGCATTGTGTCGAGAGGTTAGCCACGGTGCCCCTGGAACGCAGCGCAGTCACACCTAGTGGAACTGCATTACAAATGTCTAACATAGATAAGTATTGTACATGCAGGTTGGTAACTTCAATAGAACTGTAAAGAAAAATCAATTCTACTAGTTAATGCCTCTTTAGCAGTCATATGATGAATTTTGTAATATAGGGCACTAAACACTGTGCCTTACAATAACAATAATAAAGAAAATCTACCTCCACAACTTGGCAGATGTACACATGTCAGTGTAAGCTCTCCTAGGTTATTATAAAGTACACAACAGCTATTGGTCAACAACCTCAATTCCCATCAGTGTACACAATAAATAACCTCCACCTGGATATGTTTTTGGCTTAACAGAATAATGTATCAAAAAACAAGTGGCACAAAATAAATAAGCAATCATTTCCCTCAACGATCCCAGCAAATCTTTTTACCTCATATGAAAATAAATACAAATAATGTTGCAATCAGAAATATGTTCCTGTCTGGGGGGTTGTATGTGTTGCTGACCAATGCCAGTAACTTCTCCTTAACCTCGGCGGCTGCTGCGATATCAAGATGGAGCCTGTATCACAAAAAGAGCTAAAGGCTGGGGTGTGCTAACAAAAAGAACTAGTTCTCATTACGCATTGTTCGACCACGCTGAAAGGCCAAGTGTTTACACAGTATTTGTTCAGAAGATGGCCACACATGAAGCTGAGTGAGGAGCCGGCTGTCATAGAGAGACGTGATATTGTTTTACACATGGAGTATCTCCTGGAAGACACTCACAGTGTTGAACTTGTACACGCGAAAAGCCGCAGATTTAGTTATGTAAAGCATGGGGGAAAAAGAGAGAGAGAAGGTCAGACCCTGCTCACTTTCCCGCCTCCACAATCACTGCACGGCTGAAACTGCTTATTACTGTAACTGTAACTGGCTTTGGCAATATCTCATATACTGTACATTACATTACATGTCATTTAGCAAACATTTTTATCCAAAGTGACTTCCAATTAAGTGCTTTCAACCCTGTAGGTACAATATCCAGACCAGTACAACTAAATACTAATACTAAAAGAACGACAATATCCTCTATGCACTTTGTGGTTTGTTTCCCCAACACTTAACTGAACATCAGTGCAGCATTTGAAAGGTGGGGGCAGCTTCAAAGCACATCAATAAGGATTCAGAGTTGGAATCATAGTTGCTGGTCAGGTAAAAAACCTATAATGTACTTAATGCTAGCCATCTTTGTTACGGCAGCTTATTACAGCACTGCAGACAGTCACTTTACTACCAACATACAGGTGCTCTCTTTGTGCCTGGTCTTTTTTAAATAGGAATAAAGTGCATCAGTGGGACTGTGAATGCATTTTCCTGTGATTTTTAAAATGATTAACCTACTCCAGGAAAATAACATCACCATTATTTCAAGAAAGCACAGTATTTATTTGCCATTAAGGTAATTGCATTTTCAAAGGAACGTTGAATCCATCAATCCAGCCATGGTGCAAGGCGCAGCAAGGCACCGAACCCTCAACTGCTCGGTGCGCCTTTAATGGGAAGCCCCCTCACTCTCACTGTCATCTCTCCAAATAGGTCCTCCTGAGCATGTGTGTGTATTTCGGCCTGTGTGTGTTGTGTGTAACTGTAACAACAAAGTGTAAATGTGAATTTCCCCTTGCGCGATTAATACAAGTATGTCTTCTTCTTCGTAAAAGGAGTACTAGCAACTCAGCTTACAGAGATAGCTCTGTGTAGCTCTGCAAGGAGCTTCACATAAACAAAAAATAAAACGTAAGTCATCAGGGTAAAATTGGCTTAAGCATGAGACTGCAAACTTTTAACAGAAATGTTGTGTTACAAACTGGACGTGTGGGGTTTGAAAGAAGAGGCCATTTAGGAGGCAGGGGAGGTCTAATGAAATAGGCTTTCCACGTGCATTATGGGAAGTGTGTATTGTAATTTTTTTTTATGTTTGTGATTGCATACATTACATTACAAGAAGGCCTTTTGAATTGAACAACAAACTGTGGTGAACACAATGGCAACCACATATGAAACAAAATTAGTTTTTCTGAAGTAGATCAGTTGATTATGATTAAAAATCATAGGGGGACCAGAATTCCCCCGGAAATATTGGGATGTCAGTTCCCCAGTAGCTACAGTGTGCAGCCTCAGCACTTATCTCTGCTGTTGGCTTACAGGTGGTAAGCTTAACATATATCAGACATATCTCAATGAATAGATCACATAAAAAACACATTGTGGTTCACACAGCAGACTTCTAAAGAGCCATCGCTTACTTATAGCACTTTTACAAACTTACACAAAACAATTATGTTTCATTCACGCAACAAAACATTCTGAATATTTTCTTGCTTTCTGTATGGGCCGGTTAATCTCCTAACTCTGAAGACATCATGTTATCCAAAAGGAAATGACTTATAATGTCTTTATTATCTAAATCTTTTGTTGTCAGATATTGTGATATTGCTTACTGTATATATTAGAGGTGTGTTTTGTCTACGGCACTGGTGTGGTGTAACTCGAATGTGTTCCTGCGTTGGCGTTGTCAACGTGTGCAGCATTGTTATTGTATTTTGGCAGAGCTTTGTCTATTGCACTCAGTACCAATCACTAGTTTTATATGTATGCCCTCTTAGGTCAGTATGCTTCGGATTTATATAAACAACCATTATAATGTATGAAGGAAGGGAGCGTGCTTTTAATGAGGTCTTTACCGGTTGGAAATTTGAAGTATACCAGCATAGGTGTCATGGACAAAGGACGTTTGTGTTACAGGAGATTGTGATTTTTGTTATTATTGTTGAATTCATTTGAATCTATAATGAGAACAGCGCTCACCATTAATTATTTTACTGATATGTGTCTGATGCGTGATGACAGCGCAGAAGAACCAAAACTGTTTGTGGCTTGCAATGCAAAACCTTGACTTAGTGTATATGGTTGTTCTTTATGCTTATCTCATGCTGTTTAACAGGCTGTAATACTGTAGTTCTGTTTCTATGTACTGTATGTACTATGTTTCGAGTGAATTTTTTTCTTCTTCTATTATTGATATTTTTTGTATTGAAGCCGTTTTTTTGTTCAAATATTCATCTTGGCCACTTTTGTTGGAAAAACGTATTAGACATGCATTGGACAAAATAAAACACTTCTCTGTTCAGCTGCAACCTCAAACCAACATGTAGCCTATAAGGCTCTGACACGCCAACCCGACAGCCGAATAATTTCAGTTGGTCACAGACTGACAGCCAGTGCATCCAATCAGCAGCGACGACGATCCAATACGTACCTACCCTTTTTCGGTTTGGAGCTCACCAAATGTCGTTTAGTTTTTTGCTTTGCTGTTGTGTTTTGTGAAATGTTTAAGTGATTTCTGAAATGTAATGTTTTGTTTCTTGAAATGTTGTTTTGTGAAATGCTGAAGTGTTTTCTGAAATGCTAAGGTGTTAAATGTGTAATAAACGTGTTTTGCTTTTGAAACATTTTGTTCAATCACAGCTGAAGTAATTTCTACTTGGCGTATTGCCGACACTACAAAAATTGTATTAACTGGATGGAATTGGTATTGGTAAGACAACCAATTAATTTCTCTCAATGGATCAATAAATGGGCGCACACTCTTGGTGACATGTATGGTCCTCAGGGCATTCCAAGACATCCAGAAACACTTTAATCTACCTGGCACATCATTCTTTTTTTTTTTTTCTCCAGCTCTTTACAGCTCTTTACACTTATGGTGTGCCTTGGAACACACTTCTCCCTTTACATTAATTTCACTCAGCTCTGACCAACCCCAGTACACTCTTCTCAACAATATATCTTACCTTACATAAAGCATCTTGTAAGCCCACAGCTATTGACTGTGGAAAGCACTGTTTGAAATTTGGATTTTGAATATGTGTGGTCCTCCACGTTTCCTTCTTCAAACTTGCCGGGGGCCGGGAAGCTACGATACCCATTAGCAGCATTAGCAGCACCTGTGAGTTTATCATGTGACAGCGGAAACGTGAAAGGTGGAGCAGTATGTCCTGTATGTCCCTTACCAGCTAACGTATTTCAAGATGGCGCATGAATATGGAGCATCTATGAATGTAAAATTTCAAGCCAAAAGGAATACTTGGAATTGATGGTGGTGGTAAATATCCATGAAAAAGGACAAGTTTGTGAACGGGCAACACAAATTTTGATAATGAACAACTAAACACGTTACACACTGGGCCTTTAAATAGCTACCACCTAAATTGGCAACTAATCTGGCAGAACTTGCAACTATCTTCCAGGGACCCGAACCTGAAAGTCATTCATTTTAATGTCATACACAGAACATATTTGACTCCCCATATAGTCTATATCCACAACGTTCCACTTTGGGGATTGCTCCGTTGCCGCCGGAAATTCCACGGAATGTCACTCTTCTACCTCCCTCTTTCTTCGTGTTGGCTTTTTAAACTCGGGTGGATTTGTGAGGACTATGGTTAACTGCTCCTCAGATCTCTGCAGGGTAAATCCAGACAGCTAGCTAGACTATCTGTCCAATCTGAGTTTTCTGTTATACGACTAAATTCATGTGTAGAGCCCCTGGTGATATTTAGAGCAAAGTTTAATGTTGTGTCGAGCCTTCTTATCACCAATTTCCACCGATTGTGGAACATCTGACCTGGTGGGTATTGACAGACGGCGGAACACGCAGCCGGCACGCAGCGGAGCCGGTCCGCAGCCGTTACGCATTCAGTGGAAATCCCCCCTTAGTATTTTAAAAATAGTGATTTTGTTTCGATCATAGTAGTGCAGTTTATAAAGCATGAAGTATAAATTATCACCCAATTCTGTGTTACATCTTCTTAACAACTTCTTTCCAACATATTACCACTAATTTTACACTTATTTTCTTTATATATGGTCAAAAACACGCATTTATATCAAATTGTACCTAATTTCTGAATTAAAAAAAGCTGAAATTATGAATTATTTTGACTAACAGTTGAGATCAATGGGAACATATGTTGACGGGTTATCACGGACAAGTATAAGTCAAAGTTTAGTGAAAATACTGTTTTGAAACTATTTCAATTTTTTTAATGGCAGCCAATAATCCCACTTGTTGTCCTCCCCGGTCAAAATTGACCCGGTCTGTTTTGGCTATTAATAAACGCATAAAGTATAAATTATCAACCAATTCTATTTTACACCTTCTTATCAACTTCTTTCAAACATATTACCACTAGTTTTACACTTATTTTCTTTATATATGGTCAAAAAAACGCATTTATATCAAAGTATACCTAATTTCTGAGTTAAAAAAAGCTGAAATTATGAATTATTTTGACTAACAGTTGAGATCAATGGGAACATATGTTGATGGATTATCACGGACAAGTATAAGTCAAAGTTTAGTGAAAATACTGTTTTGAAACTATTTCAATTTTTTTTAATGGCAGCCAATAATCCCACTTGTCCTCCCGGGTCAAAATTGACCCGGTCTGTTTTGGCTATTAATAAAGCATAAAGTATAAATTATCAACCAATTCTATTTTACACCTTCTTAACAACTTCATTCCAACTCATTACCATTAGTTTTACACTTATTTTTGGAATTTACGGTTAATAAACTTCATTTACATGAAATAATACCTAATTTTAGGGATAAAATAAGCATAAATTATGAATTATTTTCATTATAGTTAAGATCAGATGAACCTATGTTTGTGTATAATCACTGACTGGTATATGGTAGTGATTAGTCAGGATATGGTTTTGAAACCATTTTATTATTTTGAATGGCCAATAATCACACCTGGGGTCTTCCTGGGCAAAAAGTGACCTGATCTGCTTTGCGTGTTTATAAAGCATAGGCAATTATAATTAATCACTCAAATCTGTGTTACCACTTTTATTCAACTTCATTCCAATTCATCTCAACTAGTTTTACACTTATTCTGTTCTATTTATGGTCAACAGACCTCATTTACATAAAATTATACCTACCTTCTGAGTAAAATCAGTTGAGATCTGAGATATTGAGAAAGTTGTGTTTGGATTAATGGCTGGTATGTGACAATTATTATATTCCCAGGTTAAAATTAACGAATGCAATTGCATTCACAAACAAAGGAGAGCTACCAAAAAGGAAAAAAATAATTTACGGAAACTTTACTTGTCCCCTTTTAGGAAAAGACACATCAAAGGTGTTATAACAACAAGTTTACAAAACTGTAGTTTGAAGTTGTGTCTGTATGTTTGTATTTGTGTGCGTGTGTGTGTACATACGCGCACATGTCTGTGTGTGCATGTGTGTCTGTGTACATTTTTATGTCAGGACAGCTCAATAGTGTGATATATTGCAGGTCTCAGCTGTTTCTGAGTGTGTGTGTGTGTGTGTGTGTGCGCACGCACATGTGCGTGCATGTGCACGTCTGCATGTGTACATGTGTGTCTGTGTGTGTGCGTGTTCATCTGCTGAAAAGAACAGTAGTGCGATCCACTGCAACGTGTGTGTGTGTGTGTGTGTGTGTGTGTGTGTGTGGGCATGTGTGTGTGTGTTTGTGTGCGTGCGTTTATGTGCTGAAAAGCACAATAGTGTAATCTTTTGCAGGTCTCAGCTACTGTGTGTGTGTGTGTGTGTGTGTGTGTGTGTATATGTGTGTACTGTATGTGTGTGTGTGTGTGTGTGTGTGCACACACAAGCATGTGCACGTGTGTGTGTGTGTGTGTGTGTGTGTGTGTGTTCATCTCCTGAAAATCATAATGATCCATTGCCCAATTTCAGTATGTTGTGTTTGTGAGTGTGTGTGTGTGTGTGTGTGTGTGAATGCATGTGCGCGCACACACGTGTACATGTGCATGTTTGTTGTCCATGTGTGTGTGTGTGTGTGTGTGTTTGGGTGCATTTCCATGTGCTGGAAAGCACAATAATGTGATCAATTACATGAGGTAGTTCTCAGCTGCTGTTTGTATGAATGTGTGCATTTGTGGGGGTGGGGGTGGGGGGTGTATGTGTGTGCACGTGTGTGGGGCTGTTTGTGTATCTCCGCATGTGCATTCATGTACGTGTGTGTGTGTTCATCTGCTGTTGAGCGCAAAAGTGCCCCATTGCACCACCGGGTCAAAATTGACCCGGGAAGAACACAAATGCCATAAAATTAAATAAAACACCCAAAATTCTATGAAAGCAGTGATCATTAATTTTTCTTGTGAAGAACTTAATTGGGAACCACCCATGCTATTTTTGGTTAATTTGGTTGAAAGAAACCCATATTTCTGATAAAGAAACTTTGAAAACGGGTCAAATTTGACCCGAAGACGACACAAGGGTTAAAGACATTCATTCATAACATTCATTTACATGGGCAGGAATATCTGGTCATTGGCACTAAACATGATCATTCACATTATGTAGTGAAGTACAGACAGAACCATTTCATAACCTTCACTGTAAGGTTTAAAAGATTTTTCTTTTACAATGACTGGACTGTAGTGTAATGAGAAACTTGGTGTGATGTGGGAGCAGGGAATGTGGACCCAAATGCAGAGAGAGGCAGGCCGGCAGAAGATGGAAGCAACTCAGGGATTTAATAACAAAAAGCGGCAGTACAACTGGAAAACTCTCAGGGAAATGAACAAACTGACGGGCTAAACACAGGCAGCGCAAACTGACACACACAGGAACACAAGGCACAGGGAAGCAACACGAGGGCACGGATACAAAACGATGTGACAAGACACCAAGGCATTCACAGAGGTTAAATACATGAGGTAATGAACAAATGAGGGACAGGTGATACAACAGGTGAAAGACATCAGGCCGGGCAGGACAATCAACAAAGGCGGGAAAACACAGGAAGTCAATTGGACAAGACAAGACAGAAAACCAGACTATCAAAATAAAACAGGAAATAGATATTCTGATTGTGGTGTATAAATCCCTTATCAAATCTGTGCTTACTTTCAACATTGTATCCTGGTACAACTCTCTTTCTGTTAAATGCAAAAATAGACTTTTAAGGATTATAAATATAGCTGGTAAAATTACAGGTGAGAAGCAAGTAACCCTGTCGGATCTTTACACTGTGGCAGTAAAAAGGAAAGCTTCCGCTATTGTGACACACTCTCTGCATAGGTCATTTGATTTACTTCCATCTGGTAGATGTTATAAAGTACCTTTGGTGAAAAAGGCCAAGTATAAGAAGACTTTTATCCCAACCGCCGTTGATATTTTAAATAGGAAATAGGGGATGGGGGGTATCTTAAATTGTGTGGTTGTCTGTTGTATTGTATTGTTTGTTTGCTGTATAGGCGACGCACTGTTTTAACCACACCCTCGACCTTGTGCTGGCATATGGTATTGAAATTGAGGATTTAATAATATTTCTGCAGAATCTGGTATTATCAGATCATTTTTTAATTACTTTTGAATTCTTGCTACCTGACCATACTAAACCAGATAGCAGCTTCTACACTAGATGCCTATCTGACAGTGCTATAGCTAAATTTAAGGAAAGTATTCCTACAGCATTCCAGTCTATGTCGTGCCTTAACATAACAGAGGACCTCTATGTTAACCTCAGCCCCTCTCAAATTGATACTTTTGTAGACGGTGCTACAACTTGCCTACGGACGACCTTAGACTCTGTCGCTCCTCTCACAAAGAAGACGATAAAGCAAAGGAAAATAGCTCCTTGGTATAACTCCCAAACTCGCAAATTAAAACAAATCTCACGAAACCTCGAAAGTAAGTGGCGCTCCACCAAAGTGGAAGAATCCCGTTTGGAATGGCAAGAAAGTCTCAAAACCTATAGGAAGGCCCTAAGAAAAGCCAGATCAGACTATTACTCATCATTAATAGAAGAAAACAAGAACAACCCAAGGTTTCTTTTCAGCACTGTAGCCAGGCTGACAGATAGCCACAGCTCAACTGAGCCATCTATTCCTCTAGCTCTGAGTAGTGATGACTTCATGAGCTTCTTTAATGATAAAATTATAACAATTAGAGATAAAATTCATCATCTTTTGCCCTTAACTTCTAACAGTTCATCTTTAAATGCAGGACCGCTAGAAAGAACGACGAGTCCCGACATATATTTAGACTGCTTTTATCCTATAGACCTTCAACAATTAATGTTAAAGATATCCTCAGCTAAGCCATCTACCTGTCTCTTAGACCCCATCCCAACGAGGCTACTCAAAGAAGCGTTACCCGTGGTAAACACTTCATTACTAGATATGATCAATATGTCCTTATTAACAGGTTATGTACCGCAGTCATTTAAAATTGCTGTGATGAAACCTCTTCTGAAAAAACCCACCCTCGATCCTGAGGTCTTAGCAAACTATAGACCTATATCTAACCTTCCCTTTCTATCCAAGATACTTGAGAAGGTGGTTGCTAATCACTTATGTGATTTTCTGCATAGCAACAGTCTATTTGATGATTTTCAATCAGGATTTAGAAAGAATCATAGCACAGAGACGGCACTGGTGAAAATTACTAACGACCTTCTAACTGCTGCAGACAAAGGATTTGTCTCCATTCTTGTTCTACTAGATCTTAGTGCTGCATTTGACACTATTGACCATACCATCCTGTTACAGAGACTGGAACACTTAGTTGGCATTAAAGGAATCGCACTAAGCTGGTTTAAATCCTATTTCTCTGAACGATCCCAATTTGTTAATGTTAATGATAAACCCTCCAAGCACGCTAAAGTTAGCCATGGCGTTCCTCAAGGCTCAGTGCTTGGACCAATTCTATTTTCCTTATATATGCTTCCTCTAGGTAATATTATTAGGAAACACTCAATTAACTATCACTGTTACGCTGACGCTGATGCTGAAAAACTAGTCCATGCATTCGTTACTTCTAGACTAGATTACTGCAATTCCTTATTATCAGGTTGCCCAAATAAGTCCCTTAAGACTCTCCAACTGATCCAGAATGCTGCAGTACGTGTTCTGACGAGAACTAAGAGAAGAGATCATATTTCTCCTGTATTAGCTTCTCTGCATTGGCTTCCAGTGAAATCTAGGATCGAATTTAAAATCCTCCTCCTGACTTACAAAGCTCAAAATGGTCAAGCACCATCATACTTAGAAGAGCTCATAGTACCTTATTGTCCCACTAGAGCACTGCGCTCCCGGAATGCGGGGCTACTTATGGTTCCTAGAGTCTCTGGAAGTAGACTGGGGGCCAGGGCCTTCAGCTATCAGGCTCCAGTATTGTGGAACCAGCTCCCAGTCTGGGTTCGAGGAGCAGACACCGTCACCACATTTAAGAGTAAACTGAAAACTCTTCTCTTCGATAAAGCTTATAGTTAAGGAGTGAGGAGTTGCAGCGTCTGCCTAACCCGGCCCACTGCTTCTCCTCGTAGTCATCAGTTTTATATACTGTATAATTAATAATCTAGCGAGAGTAGAGGGAGGCAGGCCAGTACAGCCCGATCCGGTTGGGGAGAGTTCTAGCCCGACCAGGCACCTCTCTTTAACCTGCCTCTCTTTAGTTATGCTATTACAATTCTAGACTGCCGGGGAGGCTGTTCCTCCCTAAGACACACTGAGCTGCTCTCTCATCTCTACTTGTTACTTTTGTATGCATCCTGTCCCAGAAATGCTTGTTACTAATCTAGCTCTGGGGAGTTTACTCCCCGGAGTCCTTATGTTTCTTCTTCGCAGAGCTATGCAATTCTCTGCATTTCCCGGCCGCATCCTGCTGCGTCCTGCTGCATCCGCAGCATCCACCCATGCTCTGCAGCGCCACGTTACATCCCGCAACGCCCTGCTGTGATGTTCCTATGCACAGAGTAGTCAGGATCCGGTATAGGAGACTGCACTACTCAATATGACACGATGTGCCCTGCTATGACATGAACTTCCACGATAACCTTCGAAGTCACTGTGACTTCTAATGTGACTATTATCACCACTGTTCATCACGCCCCCAACCGGCCCGTCAGACACCGCCTACCAAGAGTCTGGGTCTGCCGAGGTTTCTTCCTAAAAGGGAGTTTTTTCTTGCCACTGTCGCAATAGCCACTGCTAATGCTTGCTCTTGAGGGAATTACTGTAATTGTTGGGGTTTTGGAATTTATAGAGTGTGGTCTAGACCTACTCTATCTGTAAAGTGTCTCGAGATAACTTTTGTTATGATTTGATACTATAAATAAAATTGAATTGAATTGAATTGTATACTGTTTGTTGAGCCTTTTGTCTGAAGACAATTTTCTACCCCCTGTGGGGATAGTTGAAACCAGAAAAACCCAATACACAGAACAAGGAGTGGTACACAGTCAACAGGGTAAACATACACAAACAGGGAAATACAGGAAAAACTTATACATAGACCGAAAAGTGTACAACACAAAATACCGAAACCATAACACTGGACTGTATTCGGTCCATTTGGGACATGTGTAGGTTGAAGAAGTGCAGGGCTGGTGGCCCGTGTGACCTAATGGTATTCAAGTTGAGCCTGTATACTGTGCAGATGGGAAGGTAGGCTTGGTAAATGTCAGTGTCAGCCAAATTCCTCTTATCTTTATTTTATCCTGTATTTCCCTAATAACATATTTCTTGGTCAATTTTGCTTATTTTTTGATGTTAATTTATTTGATTCCCTGTACTCTGATCACTCGATGTGTACGGCTACATGCAGTGCCATCATTGGAAATACACCCACACTAATTATACATGCTTAATTTAATTATTTGCAACTGAAGAAGCATCTCACTAATTCACATGATGTCTGCCTTATTGACTTCCTATGTGCGAAATGCACCATATATAGAAGTGAAGGCTCATTAAAGAGGCCTGCATATGAGGATGGATAAAGGAACACTAATTAGGCAGCATTTTATAAACATTCAATTCCAAAGGGAAAAATCCAAAGCAGGCGATCTGCTGTTAGCAGAATGTACTTGTATGAATGTTTTTTTAATGTGACCTCTAAGCTCAGCCAGAAACATCCTGTTCATAATATTCTGTAAATATATGATGTTATAAATAGGATGTTGTCTCCAAGCAGCAAACAGTAAAGCTTATTCTGAGAATAATAAATGGTTTTCTGATGTGTTTTTTTTTTCTATCAAGCAAATGAAACACTGACCTGTAACAGTGGGAACATTTTGCCATATTGCCACGTTTTAACGAAATATTATTTCAAGAAAAACAGCAGATTCATAAAACTAACTTACCCTCAGGTTCAGTCATTGGCCAAAGTTTTCTGTAAAGATGAGGCTAATTTATAGCCTGGGAAAACCCTGGCAAACATCCGGCAAATTTGAGATTTGCTCTGCAAGTCAGTCTGGCCAAGAGCCCATTCAAGCCCATTTGGCTGGGACTGCTGCCACTCTTTTCACATTTTGACCACCGTGGTTTAATTTCCTCTCTGGGCAGATCCAACAGTTTTAAACTTCAACAGAGGACCCGCCTTCAAGGAAGTTAACACTTGTCAATGGAGAGTGGCCAGACTCTCTGGACAAATGAAATGGACCAGAGTCTGGTAAGACCAGGCTAATGGACCAGAGTCTGGTAGGACCAGGCTAGGGCGAGATGGTTTGAAACCAGCGAGTTGATTTACGGACAGAAGACATCAAGGCGCCAAAAAGACAGCGACAGCAACAGAATAAGCATTCTCAAGACTTTAGGAGGCCTGATGTAGCCATTCAAGCCAGCAACACAAAGCAACCAAACACAGCCAAGCAATACTGATTATAGCTATTATTATTATTATTAGCTTTTTTTCCAAGATATTTTTTTGGGCTTTTCCGCCTTTAATCGATAGGACAGCTAGGTGACAAAGGGGAGAGAGAGGGGGAAGACATGCAGGAAATGGTCACAGGTCGGACTCGAGCACTGGACCTCTGCGTCAAGGCATAAGCCGTTACCTTTCGCTTTCTTTGTGTTGTAATTCTAACCTCCGATGGATTTCTGAGGACTATGGTTAACTGCTCCTCAGATCTCTGCAGGGTAAATCCAGACAGCTAGCTTCCGTCCATCATTTATAATGTCTATAGCAGTATTTACCTTTCTTACTCCATGATGATACTTTCAAAGTCAAAATCACATTTTACCCACAAGACCCAACTTTTACCATCTGTTGTGGTATCTCAAGACAATGAAATGAAAATAAACGTGTTTTTTGTAATCACACGTAGTTAGTATGAAGTTGTTCAGATGTTCCGTTCTTCTCTTGGAGGCAGCAGCACGGCAAAGCGACATAGTGGAACATGAAGCTGGCGTGGCAAGAAGAAATGTGAAACTAATGACCGCACAGGATGGAGAAAGCACAGCCCTAAAGTCAAAAGCTGCACATATTGATTGAAAGCAGTTCCAGTAAATCTACTTAAGCAATGAAGTTCCTTCTGAGTCGAAAAAGGAGTGAATTCCACCGAATAGAGACCAACAGCGGTTCAAGGCCAACTAATTGTCACAGTTTACAGTATGTTTAATGAAAACAGCTGTGAATAAAGGCTGGACTCAACAAACGAGAGTTTATTTCGTTTTCTTGTCACACTTGCAAGCAAGCATTTAACCTTGGATCAAGGTTCAGTCACTTAGGTGAGCACAGAACATTTTCAAGGCAGTTTGAATTCAGTGCATCAAAATGCATCCATGAACAGCAGACTGTACCTTAATGTTCCTTAATCAGGCAACCTGCAGCTGCTGTATTTGATATAACATTGGATACAAGCTGCATTCTTGGTGAATGATTTATGCTTGCCAGCAATAGCACACAAAGTTCATAGAAGGATAGTTATTTATATCAATAGTACCTTTACATTACAGACAGTAATACTTGTATTTTCAACACACAACTCCATCCTGAGCATATTGATGCTCAAAAAGAAACACTCAGAAACACATTTCAAAACCCTGAGTGATATGAGTGAAAACATATCAGCAACATAATATTGGGAATAATTATTAGGCACTCATGGATTATAACATATCAACCCTTTCATTATATCAAAATGAACTGAAATCATACTTATTTATTTATGTATAATAGGATTCTTCTAGCTGCTGATGTTTTTTTTTATGACCGTTTCTATGGTGGTCCTATGCAACGTAATTTTGTTCTACACTGCACTTCCTGAAGTGTTTTTTGGAATAACAATAAAAAATAATCTTGAATCTTAGTAGTATTGCTTAATGGTGTTTGTTTGTGTGAAAGCCCATTGGGGACTTAATTAAAACAAATTATGTAAACCTGAAAATGTAATTCCACAATAGCATTATAACTGTGTAGTGTATGTGTTTTTGATTAAAAATAAAAATGCAATAACCCAATTTGCATTTTCACATACTCGCATGGGTGTTGAGAGACCATATTAAAATAAAAATAGAAAAGCCGTTTGACATTCAATTTTCAAAGTCGTGTCCAGCTGTCCAGTAAACAATATTTTAATGTTCAAATCAAATTTGGAAATCAAAATGCAACGTGAACAATGTAGCCTCATTTTCCATGTATGCAAGCATGTATGTACTGTAGGTCACAATTCAAATTTAAATGCAATTTCTAACTATTTGAAAAGTAAAACTTCATTTGACATTTCATTTTCAAAGACTTAACCTGCTCTAGTGTCACCGGCAGGATTTTATTTTATAATACGACTAAGAACCAGCTGACGCTTGTAGGTGGGTTCCCACGTGCACAAATACACAGTCTATTCCGCGAGCGAGCAAGAGAGACTGATTCATGTTTGTTTGTTTTTTGCACTATATATACACATACGTACATACAAAGAAAAAGAAAATATATTTTACTTTGTATGCACTTTTGGTATGGACAGTTTTGTGTGTAAATACTGTTCATGTACTTAAGTTCTTCAATTCAATTCAAACAACTTTATTTATCTCGAGACGGCAAAATATTGCAGTAAACCAGTCACATAAAAGCAGACAAGAATAACACCATCGCAGTCATTCAATCAACCAACGTGTCAGTGGAGTTAACCCAGGCAAGAGCAGCAAAGCACACGCACAGGTTACCAAAAGAAAAGATAAATAAAAAAGAAATATCCAACAAGAAAAGCAACAAAAGAAATACGTAAATCAAAGCATTATGCTTCCCCAGGATAACAAGCTCTGGATGTTACAGGTTGCTACCATAAGCAGCATTTAAGAGCCTAATGGCAGAAGGAATGACGGAATTCAAGTTATCTGTTGGTTTTACATGCATCAAGTGGATTCTTTGTTGTCCTCGTCCTGCAGCTGTCTGTGTACATAATGAAAAGCAAAGGCGAAAGTACACAGCCCCGAGGAGAGCCTGTATCCGAGGGGATAACTTTGGACATGTGACCAATTACAAAAACATGATAAACGCTAAAGAGTGACAGCCGCTGCAAAATAGTCTCAAGAAGGAACTTGTTTTGGGGGAACAGGTTGTTTTAGTCGTGCAACAGAAAACTCAGATAGTCTAGCTAGCTGTCTGGATTTACCCTGCAGAGATCTGAGGAGCAGTTAACCATAGTCCTCAGAAATCCACCAGAGTTTAAAATTCCAAAACAAAGAAAGAGGAACAGTTTCGGTCAGTTGCCCCTGCTGGGCCTCATCATAAATCCTCACCCAAGACCTGTATTTTCCTCTAAACGTCTATACTCTCAGCCAGCAAAACATGCTCACTTTTTTCAAACCTTGGAGCACACCAAGGCATGCATCGATTAACCTGACTCCACCAGATGGATTGCTTCTCATTTGCTCGGCATGTCCATCTGGGAACTTTCCGTTGGAGAACTTTTGGGAAGGTGCGAAAATATTGGTTAGCTGACAGGATAAACCATCTGTCTATCACCACCTATGTTGGTGATAGACGGGCCAAATCAACCAATCAGATCAACAAAGCGTATGACAATACAACCACAAGCCAGGCTACCCCTGCTGCTGCAGGCAAAGCATAGCTGGTTAGCTCAGCAAGCAAGCAACATGTCGGTAAAGGATATTCGCCGTTTGTGTAACGAGAATTTGCGAATAAAAGGCACCATTTCAGGTTCCCGGTCCATATTCCAAAAGAAGGAAGCATTAGCGAGAGGCTAACAGAATTAGGGCTGCCGCTGTCTGAAAATACTGGTTAGCTGATTGGATAAACCATCTGTCTATCACCACCTATGTTGGTGACAGACGCTTCCCGTTGCGTTATACCTAAACCCGCCTCAAAACCAACGCTGATTGGTCGACTCTCACAAGGCTGTGCATCGATACCCATGAGAAAGACGTGGAGATGTGTGTGCTCGCTCAAGCCGAGTGTGACCTGTTGCTCTAGGATCCTAATCCGGATTTGTAACTGATACACATAAATCAAAAAATGCATATTGGCCCTGGCCTCTCCGGCTTCTTAGGACAGATCCTGGCCCGAACTGATAGCTGCAGCAGCTGTTAAGGAGCTCAGTTAACAATCTCAGGGATCCTGAGGCCTCGTCTGCCTTAGATTCTCTCTCAGTCAGAGGGCTGAGCCATTTACAGTCTCTCTGCAGCATCCTGCTGTTTCTTGAATTGTTTATACGCAGCCTCTATATCTTCTTTTCAGCATGGACTGCATATCTTTATTTACATTTTTTATTATTATTATTTTTCAGGCATTTTAGGCCTTTATTTGACAGGACAGCTGAAGACATGAAAGGGGAGAGAGAGGGGGGGGAATGACATGAACCGGGGCTCGCTGCATCGAGGAGTAAACCTCTGTATATGGGTGCCCGCTCTACCAACTGAGCTATCCTGGCGCCTGATTTTACATATTTATTTGACTGCTGTAATATTTGGCACTTGTACGTGTTGTACAAAGAAATAAAACAGCCTGATGACAGTAGATTGAATGGACACACTTGTTTATTTTTGTACAACCATTTGAGGAATATCAGGTGTTCTGACAATCTCACTTTTCTCCAAATTGTGTCTCCCTAAGTATCCGACATCCTTAACTCATGTCATCTATGTCTACATGACAAAACCATGTATTACCTTGAACATCGTTCCCATAACACGTTTTTCATATTCAATAAACAATTATTCTTATACACTGTTTATAAGAATTTCAGAGATAATTCTAAGATATAGCATTTATATATTTTAGATCACTTTAGGAAATCTGCATTAAGCAATGGATCGATGTAGTGGGTGGACATGACAGGCAATCTAAGTGATGATCACAATGATACGTATTAGTTCCTTGAACTGTCAAACAATGTTTCTTTTCCTGCACTGTATTGGTTTTCTTTTAAAACCTGATGATTGCATGACATATCTGTTTTAATTTGCTGCCTTTGTGAAGCACTTTGTAACAAGGATTTAAAAAAAATGCTCTATAAATAAAGATTATCATTATTACTAAAACTGATATATGATTTGCTATGATACACATGTTGTCAGCAGGTAGGAAACCTGCAGGTGTGAAGGTGCAAATAAAAGGAGGGAGGGTACAGACAAAGAGCCCCACAGCTCGTAACAGTTCTATTTCACAGAAGATGTACTGTAACTCTTCTCTAACACACAAACTAAGTTCTGACTCCATCCTATGCAATGTCAACTCACACCACAAATATTCCAAACACAAACCAAAAATGTACATATGTGTATGAACCCACACACAAAATAAGTCAGATTAAACATTTCAGTACTCAAGAGCTAAACAGGTCAAGGTGTATGCGACTTTATTTTGGTGACCTGGTACAGAAAAATCAGTCATAGGAGCTTTGGGTTCTACCTGTCCACCAGTCTTGACGATTCAGTGCTGCCCGTCGCTCTTGATCCTGCAGGCCACAGCTGTGATCAGTGCTGCTCCTTTCCCACTTCCATCCTCGGACTTGTGGAAAGTCACCTGGCACTGCGGTGACAAATCCTGCAACGTCTCCTTCATGATGCTGGAGAAACTTTAGTAAGAGGAAGGAGAGAAAATTAAAAAGGTTTAGTGTTGAACAGGAGTTACATGAAAATCTCCCCCTCTAATATATGGTGCACACGTAGTACACGGTTTCTACAGGTTTCACCAAGTCAAATTTAAGACTTTTTAAGCGCATTTTAAGACCATTATGAATGAAATTTAAGATATATATGAAGACATAAAAAAATAAATAGTCCGGAAACATTGTCTCAAACTATTCCCTGATTTCTTCATTGGCATTATAGGACTGGTGTCTAGATTGGCTGCAAATGTTAAGGTGCATGTTGATCTCATTTGTAGTCATACAGCTAATTATATTTGGACTAGCGACAGAAAGAACTACAACACCAGATAATTAAAAACATTCTAAAGGGACCATCAGTGGTGGCGTTACATGGACGTAGAAAAAAAATAAAAATAAAACTAAGACCTATTTTTAAATTATTTAAGACCTAGAACACAATACTTCAGTGAATTTCAGACTTTTTAAGACCCAGCGGAAACCCTGCCATTGCATTACAGGACTGGTGTCTAGATTGGCTGCAATATAAGTTGCATGTTGGTCTCATTTGTAGTCGTAATACAGCAAATTATATTTGGACTAGCAACAGAAAAAACATAAACACCACAGAATAAAAAAAAAAAAAATTCTAAAGTGCTGCAGGAACATTTCAATGGGCATTAGAGGAAGCATTACATTGACAGGGAAATTAATATCTGTTTAAAATGATTTAGGACCTAGAACACAATACCTCAGTGAATTTTAGACTTTTTAAGGCCTCAAAATTGGATTTTGAAATGTTAGACTTTGTAAGACCCGGCAAAAACCCTGTAGTAGTAGAGTATGAATAAACATAAAGTAGCTGTAATAACTCAAAAATTAAGAAAACTTGAAAATATCAGCACACTCCTGATATGGATTTGACGGATTTGACCTTCCTTATGGTCC
Organism: Perca flavescens; assembly: GCF_004354835.1. NCBI lineage: Eukaryota > Metazoa > Chordata > Actinopteri > Perciformes > Percidae > Perca > Perca flavescens. The sequence goes on from NC_041335.1 coordinate 4,099,428, forward strand.
TGCAAGTGGTCCATCAGTTATGTTGATGACCTTCTGTAAGTCTGAGATGAGTCAAAACATTTTAGGGCTGTTACCTCCCACAGGGTGGGTATAGGATGCTTTAGCCGCACCACATCAATTACTAACACTAAGTTAGGACTTTAAAATCTATACTTCCGTGTCCTGAAAACCCAAGGCTCTGGTCAACTAATGCAGACTTGTTTATTACTTTGTGTTTGGACATGATTGCTCCTTACTGAGGGTGTGTCTTATAAAGGGTGCCGTCCACTCCCACGGTGATGGAAAGCTGATTCAGATTGCGGTTCTGTCGTATCTTGTCGACCACAGCAGCTAAACCAGCACCACAGAGCTGAGCTGCACGGCGTGACACCACACTGCACACTTCCTTCACCAGTACTGAGTCATCGCATGTGGAGCTGGTGAGGCCCAGGTGCTGCAGAATTGAGCGGATCTGTCGCATGGCCAGGCGGTCACTTTGGGGTCAGAAAGAATTAGGGTTAAACACATGAGATAGCTCGTACTATGTATGTTAAGGACTTTCGTTGTTGCATTGATTTAAACTTAACTAAAAGCTTAAAAAGGGTGATATTAATGTAGGTTGAAAGCTATTGTGCAGTTATGTAGACAAAACACAGTTAAACTGCACTTAATCCATATAAAAAAAATGGTTTCATGCGCTATTTAGCACTATCATGTTGCTAATGTAAAGCTGCTTAAAGACATGTGACCATATGTGACCACTGATTTAGGCCTACGGTGTCAGATTTATGTCATATATTGCAAAAAATACATGCTTCATCAGGCACACAGTATTTCAGTAATATTTGGCACAATTTCTCATCATGAGATTTCTAAGATGAGACACTGTCTGTTCCAAAAGCAGAAGCACAATATCTCGGAAAATCCAAAGAAATTGACTTGTTTAAATTCCTCCTTCAGACACGTTTAAAAGTATGTTAAAAATACTCTTATGATTAATATTGTGTTTAACATGGTAACAATAAAAAAAAAAAACTCAGGCATGAGTAAAAAAAGGGGACTGGAAGCACATCTACTCTTTCTAGATCTGGCCTCGTCCCGCCATGCCCCCCAGGAAGTGTGCTGGAATTTGAAGCCAATTTCACATAGTGGCCAAACAATGGAATAACAACTTCTGTGTCTGTCACGTGATGCCATGAGGCCCAAAAAGACTTGTTTTCCATAAATTTTCATGCAAAAGAGACGTATGTAAATCACTGGATACATAAACTTAAACATATACTTTCATAGCTTTATGCGCTACTGATCAACTCTCTTGGGAATGACCGGTAAAAGAGCAGCGTGCATTAAGATGGCTAGAAACTGTGAAAACATCTCTCTACAAGTCAGTATAGTCAAGGTCAGACATTTAAGGGGACATTAACATAAGAGAAACTTATTTTTGAGTGGAGGGGGACTTTAAGGTTAAACTTCAGCTATAGTCAAAATGCCTTGGTCACATTTCAAGCAACACTAAATGACAACGAGGAGAAATATGCATCAACCTATGGGTTCCCAACCTGGCCACTTCAGTGTATTACCATTATCTTACCATATCACATTTTAGTCTGGTATACATAGTTTACATAGACCCGTTGACTCTGCTACTATTAACCACACCACTGTCACTCTCTTTACCATGTCAGTGGTCTCCAAATACGTTTCTTACTCATTCTGTTTCAGTTTATGCACCTCCTATTATTTATTTACTGTATATACTTTATTTCTGTTGCTTCTGTTGTACAGCTGCAAAAACCAAATCTTCCCTTGTTTATTTCGCTGGGGATCAATAAAGGTGTATTTTATTATTCAGTCTACTCCTGCACTAGGTGGGTGTGTCCATTTGCACCATTTTTGGTAACTTGTTTCTGAATAAGAAAGGGCCTAAGAAAGGCGGTAGCTTGTTGTAAATCTTTTGTTTAATTAAACAAAACAAAACACTGTAACATATTAAGTTGCAGAAGATTCACCACTGCTAAACAGAGAGCAGAAGATAACGTCATGTAGTGGTACAATGATTTCCTCTAAAGTAGAAGTACACAGAATGTCAAAACTATACAGTGGGGTTGCATATATTAATTGCTTGGGGGAGGGCTTCTGTAAGTTATTTTGGGGTACAAATGTTCTGGAGAAAGCTATAAGCAGCAATACCACAGGCCAAGCAATTAGTCACGTTTTGAATAGGGATGCACCGATCCGACTTTTTCAGTCCCGATACCGATCCGATACCGTTGTTGAATTAATAATACACTGTATACCTTCCACCTTTAAACCTTCCTTCCACCATGTGGAGACTAAAGGCACCAGACCTTCCTAACTAAACATTACTTTCCTAACTAAGACAAAATAACGTAGATGTAATGTATTGAATTCTTATTTATTTGTACACTCAACTCTTCCAGCATGCGACACACATGCGACAGAGGGAAAAAAAACTAACAAAACTGGATCGGCCCGTGGATCTGTTAATTGTTTTGATCACTGATCCAGCTATTTTGTCAATATCGGGACAGATATCCGATCTTAACACCCCTAGTTTTGAATGGGCACTGCACTACTGTCAATATAATACGGAAGCCGTCAGGTGTGTTGTCTTGGCTGAGCACCAGGCAACTTGTTTCCTTGTGCTTGGCGCAGTTATTCAACAAATCATAGTTTAAGAATAAAGACTGTATATGCCTTCATGGCGCTTGAACCTGCTGTCTGTGGCTAGTGGATGCCACACTTGTAATAACCAATTACTCTGTAGATTTGACTAATGTGATCTCATTAATAGCTTTAGCACATCTTTAATGCCCAGTTTTGTTTGTGGCTTTGAGATTTAACTGTAAAGTGTCACAGTTTTTTTTTAATTCTTACTGTTTTTATTTTAACTGTGGTAAGTGACCACAGTTAACCACGGTAACCAAATATGAGCTAAAGAGAGCCACTGAGACTAGACTGTAATACTCACCTTTCAATCTGTGCCAGGAATTTTGTCTCAAAGATGCATCGGGTCTTGAGTCGCTCGGACAGTTTGCCTCGGAACAGTAAGCCCTTGGCAGTAAAATCCATGAGCACATTCCTCACTATCTCCCCCAGGTACATGCCGCTGATCATCTTCTCATACCTCAGAGAAAGAGACACACAAACTAAACACGTTGGTTACATTCGCAATATTCACATTTCTAATAGTATTTACTAGTTCTATCATACTATAAACATTTATTTTACAGTGGAAAGACAGACAAAATGTGCTTCTTTTTGGTGGCTCTTTGGGCAGTGGGGGCCTTAAAGCCAAAGAAGCGAGCTTGTGACCGGGAGGTCGTCGGTTCAATCCCCAGACCAACAGGATAAAATCTGGATGGGGAAAGTGCCTCCCTCATTACCACCACTGAGGTGCCCTTGAGCAAGGTTCTCAAACCCTACCGCTCCAGTGGAGCTGCTCAGTGACCAGCAGATCAGACTGTGGCTGTATTGGGCAGCTTCCAGGTATGAATGTGACAGGTCGTCGTTGCAAAAGAGAATTTGTTCTCAATCACCTTACCTGGATAAATAAAGGTTAAAAAAATAAAAAATTAAATTTGGTGCAGGGGTAATACAAAAGTATCCGAACAGCATGAAAACCAAGGCACTCTTTTTGAAGAAAATATTAAAAAGCCTTTATTGATGCAGCAAATGCTATTTTATTTTATTCAACAAGAGTGCCTTGGTTTTCATGCTGCTCTGATACTATTTCTTTTATTGTACTGTCACAAACTCTAAGCAAACTAAAAAAAGAAATGTAATTTAATCAAACGAAATTGCTCTAACTTTATTTTGTCGTTAGCCGAGTTCTAACACAGGTGGGTTTAGTGGATGTTTCATAGTAGGAAAAGCACAGGTCTATTCAATAACTTTAATGAACGCTGCATTCCACGTAGGTGAGGCCCTGGTATTGTGTGTGCTGGCTCACTGGAATACCTGTGGAATACTGGGACACTTAAATGGAACTGAGCCATTGTTGATGTTATTAACTACACCTCTGCTTTTTCTACTATGCCAGTCAAAATGCCTCCTGTGACAGGGGCTGCAAATTAATTATGCCCATTGATAACAGCTGCTTTCATCAATGTTCTCCCTGATATGTCATAGAGACATTTTTATAACAGACAGTCCAGACAAGCTTCTTTCAAGAGGAAAAACCAACTGCTCCAATTAGTAATAATGTGGTTCTTACTGTAATTCCATCAATCAAGGCACAGAAAGCATACAAAAGACACACTGTCTGCATCATCTATTTCTTTAAGGAACGGAGTGAACCTATGATGTGAGCCAAGCATGCATGTGCACGGTTATATTGTGGCTTGGTTCGAAGGTTAGGCTATGTAACCACTGTTCGTACGGTGGCAAGTTTACATAAATTGTGGTCAACTATAAATTTAAAATGAGAGGGTGGTTTGCTGCTCTTTCATCATTACGACTTGACAGCTTGCTATAGACTGAGAAAAAATGTCATTCACTGTGCTTCTCAAACACTACCACGGCAGCTACCGGCAACTTTTAGGGTGGAATGTTTTTTTGATCCTGAATGAGAGTCTGTATCCTTTTGTTTGGCTGATGGGCCATTAACGCATCACCCCTCTCCACCTCTACAGTGCTACGTAATGTCCATAGCAGCAAGGACACACAACCCCCCTCACACTGTTCACAGCCAGATAGCTTATCGAACAGCTTGAACAAATCTGGTATACTCTTAGGAGTGTACAATAAAATGTGCTATTTTAGAAACAATATTTTCACGCTGCCACCCGACAAAGTAATAGTCCAGTCGTTTGCTCTGTGTGTCGGTCAGTTCAGTGAACAGTTAACACAAAACCTAAGCGGTTCCTGTGAGCTAAATAATTTTCTGTTTGGTTCTATCTGATCTGAGTTGTAATAGCTTGCCAACAAAGATAAGAACGAGGTCTCTGACGCCGACATTCTCAAAGCCATTTTTTGAGCTGAAGGAGCGCTTCTCCGTCTTTGAGCAACGGATAAATAAAAACTCTGCAGACATCACTGTGGTAAAAGAAGATATGAAAGGCCTTGGTTTTCAAGCAAAGGAGACGGAAGATGAAGTGAAAAGGCTAGATAAGAGCATTGAGGAACTAAAAGACAAAACTGAAGAAGGCGAGTGCTACAGCAAAAGATGGAATTTACGTCTCATTAACCTTCCTGAAAGAGTGAAAGAAGACATGAGAGAGGAAGTTATGAAGATAATGAGTCAGACTGCACCTGATGGGGTGAAATTTATTGCATAAAATCTTCACCCAGTATTAAGTCGTCTAGGTATGACATTCAGTCAAGTAAATGTCTGACAAGTGGACAATTAAGTAGCCTGTTGTTATTAAGGCCTTAAGACAGTTCAACATCTTGTTTATTGGAACTCCCAGTTTTCAGGGTATTACTAATCACTACCAAAGGTTAAGAGTTCCTATTAGATCTTATCTTCTGTTTACCTTATGTGTAGGCATCAAACCTGTGTTTTTACCTTTTGATTTTTATTTATTTATATATAATTTACTGATTGTATGGCAAACACTACTTTCATTAACCTTAAAGTGGTTTCTCTCAATGTCAAAGGTATACGGAACATCTCTAACACCAGACGGCCAACCGTCGACAGAAAAGCCGGTCGAAATGATCAGTCGGGTCCCCGAGGTCCAAAAAACTGCCTCGGAACACACTGAGGCGACACCGACTTGAGAAACGTAATACGTCTCCATAGCAGCAGGCGGCGCTACTCTGTATTGTTGCCCAAGAATTGAAAACCGGCAGCTGATTGGACGAACGCGTCACATGGGTTTGTTTTCTCCGGAAATTCAAAGCCAGACTGTCATGGCGGCTTGTTCAGAATACGATCTCATATTGTACTAAAATAGTTCACTGAAACATGTTTCTGAAAACATTTTAAGTGAGAAATAGGCCATGCAGTTGCTGAATCTCTCTTCATTTCAGATCAACAAAGATTTTGAGAGACTCTAGTCACGCTCATTCCGCTCGCCATTTCCGGGTGAGTCCGGACTGCCCTGCCTCCGACTGAACATGTCAGGTCGGCCAAAATGGACGCCGACAGCCCCCCAGACTGACGACGGTACGGGACACACCGAACAGACTCGAGTCACTGACCTCGCCAGACTGTCCAACGGCCGATTATTGGCCCTGTGTGTCCTGGCCTTAAAAGGACTCACTAATGCGGTGGTGGTGATGGCGCAGTGGATATGACACGTACCTTTGGTGTGGGAGACCTGGGTTCAATTCCCACTGTGATACATCAACCAATGTGTCCTTGAGCAAGACACTTAACCCCAAGATGCTCCAGAGCCGTGTGGCCTCTGACAATGGTAGCAATTGTAAGTCGCTTTGGATAAAAGCATCAGCTAAATAACATGTAATGTAATGTAATGCAGATTTAACTGTGATGATGATGGGAAATTCTGGAGAAGTCAATAGGGGGGGGGGCAGATTTACTTAAGTCATGCTTCTAATCACTTAGCAGGAATAGCTATTTTATCCAATAAATTTAAAGTAGATGTGTTAGAAATCCCACCTTTCTAAGAGGGTAGATGGATTATTCTGGTTCTTAGAGTGAATAATGTGATTCTGGTGTTAAATAATATATATGGACATAATAACAATGCTTTGGCGAAAAACATGTTTACCCAACTAGCAGTAGAGTTAAAAAAGATGAAGGAGAAATACAAAGATGCTCATTTAATTATGGGTGGTGACCTAAATGACGCAGCAGATGACCAAATGGATAGATTACCAGCTAGAATTTCCCCTAACTCAAAATTTAAACCTATATCATGTTTGTGTGAACAACTTAATGTTATTAATGTCTGGCGTTATTTGCATCCTTATCAAAAAGAACATACATGGAGTAATGTTAGTCTCTACGATCTCGAATTCATCTACGGTTACTATCCTCCTATAGCCTAGAAATCTAGCGGCAGCAAATCTAATTTCTAATTTAATTCATTCTTAAAAAAGGAAGATGTGTTCAGAGTTTATTTATTTATCTATCTATATATATATATATATATATATATATATATATATATATATATATATATATATATATATATCCAAGGTTCCTTGGATGGAAATTAATATCTTTTTTGATATTTTGTAAGTATGATGCTGAATTGTTCAAACACTTTTTTAATGTTTGCACACAACAAAAGAAATTATCACATTTTGTCTAATGAGAGAAGGACAATAAGTCTCCTCAGCATTTAAATGTGTCTCTCTATCTCTCTGTGTGCAGTCTTTCAGTTCAGTCGGACTGGCTTCTCCGGAGAAATGTGATTGATTCCATTATTTTCTTGCTAACAGAGTCACAAGCCTTGGCAATGTGTATGTCATCTCCCTTTAGGGTGCGACCAAACTAAAAGTGACACACTAGTTAAAGCCACCAAAGATAAATGCCTTGCAAGCATGTAACAGAGTTGGTGAGACACAGGTGGGCAGAGTAAAAAGCAAAGTTTGAATCAATTGTGACCTAGAAGGACAATCAGAGGTGGGTAGCAAACCTAATCTGCTGTGCATTGAATACATTTAAACATAAATTGCAGCTAATTCTTTACTGCTGAAATAAAACTGATGCAGCTCAGGCAACAATCTGTACCACGGGTGAACCTCAACAACAACAGTGGAATCAAATAGCCAGCTAGCAACAGCTTGGATTGACAGCATGGTTGATCTGCCCGAAATTGGCTGAGAAGTGTTGACAGTGCCTGGTGGTGTCTGTGTTGCCATAGGGACATAGGCAGGTGACATAAGCTGGGAGAGTTTCTTTGTGTCCTCTGGGTTTAGAAGCTGCTCTCTACTGCAGTGCTTCTTTTCTTATCCTCAATTCTTTGAAAAAAAATCTTTAACTAAAGTGACTAAAATGTTGCATTCAATTAGCATTAATTGTAACATTAATGGAAATACTGCCCAAACAATGGGTAAATAATGGAATAAACTAACTACCCCAAATACTTCCCCTTGTCCTGCCCCGGGTGCCCCCATCCTGAGAACGTATGCAGTGCTTTGAAATTAGCATTCTGTGTCTCTAATGGCGTTTCTCCACTACATGGTACCTGCTCGACTCAGCTTGGCCGTGGTGCCCCTTCCTCCATTTTCCTTTGCAGATTTAGTACCGCCTCATGCCTGAGGAAAGTGTGGCTGGTCGTCATAGCGACGCCAGAGGAAACTGCCGCGACCTAACGTGACACACACACAGAACGTCAAAGGTGTGTTGTTTTTGATTCTCGGCATGTGGCTGTTTGCCACAGCCAGAAGACAAATTTTGTTTCAAAAGAAGCTGGAGGCAGCAAAAAAAACACAGCTGGCTAAACTATTTAAAAATGGTCGGTTTGTTCAGGACACCCCCCCGTCTGTCGCTAGCAATGATAACGCAGTGATTAGTGATGATTCTCTCTGAGCAATCAGGAGTCTTTTGGTATCACCTCAGCTCGCTTGGAACCTCGCCGGAGGTGATACTAAAAAAAGTAAGCTTATCACTAGTCTATACTGTATTTCTGACTACATGTGATGCTGACATAATTTAATATGTCATAAATTACCCATCCAATACCTCTGTTTCCCAGGATTGTTAGAGCAATCATCCACAATGCGATCAAACTGGGTGCAGAAGTCATCAAGTTCGCCATTGTCACCAAATGCTCCCCACTCCATGTTGACACACATACAGCCGTCATCACCCTCCACCAGTTCAATGTTCTGCATTTCCTCCATGTAACAGGCATTGGTCCCCGTGCCTGAGTTAAAGACAGGTGGAAAGGTATTACTGTCATGTCAAGTTGAAAACCAGAGAGACTAAGACAAACAAAACAAATCACTCAACGTTTGCTCACATTGAACTGATTATAATGTTTAAAATGGCACAATGAGACTTCCACCTTCCAGAGAGGACGGTGAGGGGTTGACAGACTCACCTACAATGAGTCCCACTTCACATTTGGGGTCCTCATAGCTGCAGGTCATCATGGTTCCCACTGTGTCATTAACCACCGCCACAAAGCTCAAGTCAAATCCCTGGAATCAGTTATAAAGTGATGGAAATCTATTATACTAGAAACATACAGTATTAGCCTAATTGTTTGCAACAATAACCACATTTGCTTTAAATCCAGAGTCCTAAAAATTGCAGATCTGTAGTTTCAAGTAAGTAAAGTGCTGAGATTCTTCATGTAGTTCAGCCTCTTGCACTCATATCACCAGAGAACAGGAGGTGACTTTGTAGATACATTTTACTCTGAGGTCACTTTAGCTTCAGAGAATGTCCTGATTGTATTATTGGCAAGTATAAGATTATCTATTTCTGTTTTTTTTAACTATGATACAGTTTTTTTACGATTGCTATGACAATTTTTTCAATACTTTTAACAACTTTCTAAACCCTTACACAGTTAGCACAACATCTGTCTGTGTAGGCTATACAATTAACACATTTCTTGTTGCTTTGACACAAATTGCATACGGTTAACACAAATTTAAAATGCTTGAACATCAGCTCAACGAAGACCAAAACAATGGATATGTACTGTCAAATTCACAAACGCTTTCACACTGTAAGTCAAAACAGATAACATCATGTTCTAAACCTAATTTATAGGCTAAAGTTAAAGTGAACAGCTATTCACAAATAAACACAAATATATCCCCTGCATGTTATTCCATTGCTACTGGGAAACAGCTGATTGAAGTTATGCAAATAGATCAATCACAGCTGATTCCCATCTAGGAAACACACTCAGGTGTTGAGGTTCTTTCAATCACATGACCATATGGTACTACATACAGTAAAAGAGGACCTATTTGGGCTGATTTTGTGTGGAAAAAGAACAATAAAGATGAACACAAAGAAAGTAAGAAAAATTCCTGCACGAGGGAGAGGAAGATGAGTACCAGGACAAGTCTGTCTCGGTCTTCTTTTTTTTCATAAACGGTACATTCAATAAAGCTACTCTGAGATGGGTCATTCATTTTTTGTATTGAATTTCTGCAGCAAATGAAACAAAATGCATACATTTACTAAACCCAACAAAACAAAAATGTGGAGAGGCTTCAAGAGAAACTGCAGTGTAAAACAATCTATGATCAATACAAGGGCAGACCTGACACATATAAAATAATGCAGTATCCGTAATTCCATCTGATGTTAGTGTTTTGTATGACATTAGCCACTTTCCGACCGGAGGGATTTTTGCAGTACCTAGAACATAAAATTCCTAGAACCCTTTTTTTCTCATGTTCCGACTGGACCAATTTGGGGATTTTTAAGTTCCTCTGGCCGCAGTTCCTGTAACTCTTTTAGCTCCTACTTCAGGGCAGGGTCTTTTTGCTGTTCCCTTTTCAGCATAGGGACCTAGGTCAATGAGGGTCGGGTTTCCGGTACAGACAGACCAACAACGGGACAATTGTAACAGTTTTCGCCATCTTATTCATCACTAAATTGACTTCTGACAACGTTTTAGGCGAGAAATGAACTGTTTAGATTTCGAATATAGGCAGTCTTGCGTAAATTGATACCGAATTGACAATTTGCTTCAACGTTTTCAGAGTTGAGAAGCTCCATGAAGTGAGGCGACAGCCAGCATGACAAATATGCTATATACATTAGATTTAGTATTTAGTTCATACTGTTTTTGGTGTTTTGTCGATTTTAACTATAAAGACCGTTGCCGTGCTTGCATCACTCCCTTACCCCTCCCAATGGCCACTTGGCCAATGCGAATGCAAATGGAAAAAACGGTTTTGGGGGAGAGTAGTTAGTAGATCTGCTTAGAAGAGGACTTTTTCTAGAACTACGTTCCTGTAACTACTTGGTCGGAAAGCGGCTATTGTGCTATGATTGACTAAATGTGCCTGTTGAACGAGAACATGTGTTAGTGTTTTGGAAGAATTATTTGATTTTGAGACATGTTTGCATTGTTTTGGTAGACAGAGTGTATTGTGTTAGTGAATTGTTGTATTTTGAAAATTAGTGTTAAGAGTTTAGTTTTCAATGTGTGATTTTGAGCATGAAATTAACTGTTTTGCTAATTGTGTGTTGTAGATGTGTTGGGGCCTAAGAGTTTAGGAAAGTTGTTCAAAGTATTGAAAAGATTGTCACAACACAAACTGTAATCCTTAGTACCTGACCCAGACCTCATAACAATGGAATATATTACAAGATGCTGCATTATGCCCAGGTTCAGGGGAATCCTGGGCTTAAACTGAAACCCTGAGTGAGCGTTCAGAATAAGAACAAATATATATACTTTTCTTTTCTTTATTAAACCCTTCACGTTTAATAAAATGATGTCTTGTATGGGACAATATAAAGAAAGTAAAAAGCTTATACTTAGCTGTTTGCAACCTTAGATCGAAGGGAAATAAAGGAGAAAACAAAGAAAGAGGGGGAATATAGCCGTAGATAAATAACTGCTACAGATGTAGATAAAACCTTAATCTAGAAAAACAGAATTCAAGATCAGTGTGGCCATTTCAACTCGGTCTCTACTTCACAAGCAATAAAAAACTGTTTGTAGGCCCCTGTTGTTTGTAAGCCACTTGGGTATACTTTTTTATTATATTCTTCAAGTGTCAACATTCACAGGCAATGTACTTGTGGTTTACAATTGTAACAGTGTTTACTGACCTTTCTGCGGCGGACAGCATCTTTAAGTAACGTGATAACATCTTGTCCCTCACAGCCGCTGGCTTTGAAACCCTTCGTCCACTTTAGAAGAATGCCCTGGACAAATGACAGTAGTGGTTTGTCTGTGTGACTTTGTTAATTATTAATTATACGTATGAATAGCGATAAATTGCACAATTTAAAGGTGCTGTAGGTAGGATTGGGAAGATCCAGGAATTAGCCCAAAAATTTTAATTCAGTCCCTCCCCCCTTTCTGCTAAAGCCCAAAACGGTCTCCTGAGTCCTTTCCCCCACAAGGGAGAATGAGCAGTGATTGACATGCGGTTAGACACCCCCCCTGGCCATGATTGATGATCTGAACAGGGAGCGGTGGATTTTTGGAAATCGCACTACAGGCTGTAGGTGGTGCCAGATTTTTTTTTAAATGACGCTTCATGTAGTTCTACTGGAACATGGGGTCAGTTTCAGCAAATATGACAGAAAGTTAGTTTTATAAGGCTTACCTACTGCACCTTTAAAATCTAAATCAAAAATAGTTTGTCGCAATGAAAAATATAGTCATTAAATGTTGCCACAGTGTGATAAAGAATGCACTGTGCTTTTCTGATGTCGTTTCGGATCAATCTGCAAAAAGAGAGTTGATTAGTTGATTACAGTACTTTTTCCAGTTTGAAACATAAAAGATGTTTTGTTTCGCTACATACTTTCACCTTACACAATATAATGGGACTTATTTTAAAGGCACAGGTAAAAAGTGGTAGCAGGGTTTGGCCTTGCGGTTCCCCAGAGTTTAGTAAGCATTTGCTTGAGTTAGAGGCTTTTGTCACTCTGTGTAGACAAAGATTACTTTGCAGGGAATCGGCTTTTAACCAAACCATATGACAAATAACTGCAGTCCACTGAATCTTAGCATACTTGATGAACGTTCCATTTTGTAGGCTGTCCTCTGCCTTTGCCTAATATTTTTAAACTGGAAAATAAGTGATTGTGCAAAACTTGCAGTCACTAAGATAATCCACCAAAACATGTTTCTTATATGAAGCCATGGCTGAATCTTTTCTAATTTCAGACATTAGAAATCTAAAAGGTAGTGATTCAAGGTTTAGTTTAAATGCATAGTGTAGAGCTTCTCATTGTTGTCATCGGCTAAACCATAATCCCCATAGTTCAGTAATCTATACCAGACAACATATATATCCTTCTTTCTAAACTCATGGTGATGAAAACCACAGGCTTATTTCACTGCAGTTAAAATACAAGCTCTGGGAACAAACGGTTATTGTTTCTGCCAACTTGAAGCTGCAGTGGGTGGAACAAAAAAAAAGGATTTGAAGTAGAATGAGACCTCTTCTTGCAGCCCTCCCTCTCGCCTATCTGTTGCACAGCCTGCTTAAATTACAAGATACTAAAAGATTATCATGGAATTTTCGCCTAAAAATGCCAAGAACAAATTGCCTACAACTTGTATTCACACCTGAAGTTCAGGAAAATGTGCAAAAATACAGGTAGATTCATTAAGTTATAATTTGAATGCTAGTCATACACTTAAAATGCATAATGAATCGAGCATTACCTGATCCAGTTTGCTTTGATGACAGGGGAAGGAGAATGTAAATCCCAGAGGTAAGGATGCTCCACTCATGCCCATGTATTCCAGAAAGTCGTTGATGCAGTACACAATGTGGCTGAAAAGCTGGCACATGAGAGACAGGAAGTGTAAAATACTTTAAGCTTTAGGGCCCTATCTCGCACCCGGCGCAGCGCAGCACAAAGCCCGACGCAAGTTTAAGACCAAAACAGTTGTCAATTTCCCATCCAGCGCCCGCGTCGTTTAATAGCAAATGCACCTGCGCCCACCTTTGCGCCCATGGGCGTGCTGGTCTTACAGGGAGGTGTGTTCAGGTGCATTCTTGGCGTATTGCTGTGTTGAGGCAGCGGGAAGTGATCACAAAAACCTGGTCCAAAGTCAACAGCGCAGCATTTCATTGTTATTTTAACAGCAAATTAGTAAAATGTGCCTAGGCTTATGCACAGCGCGCACACTATGCTTGTTACACACACAGGGATGTGCAGCAGCAGACACACATGCAAAAGATTACAAATAAAAATATTACGGTGCAAATACACCATTATAACAGCAATGCGCCAAGGTCCAAACGCGCCTGGCTTTTAAAGGGAATGGGAGATGACACTCTGATTGGTTGATTGCATGTTACGCCCAAAACACACCTATGATTAATGAAGACACTAAGTACAACCCGTTTGAACCTTGCGCACGGTGCACGGACCCTTTTTTCTGCCGTCAAACTAGCAAAAGTGGATTTGGACATGCCCTAAACGCACCTACGCCAGGCTCTTCACGCCGTGCGCTTAGATCGTTAAAATAGGGCCCGTAGTGTGTAGTTTTTGTCTCCCCCATGAGGAATTCACTAATGTAAAATACTAAAGTACTTCAACCCCAGTGATGTTTTACCTCTTCCCCTGTGCCCTGCATAGTCTCCTGTGGAATAGTGTAGATCTTGTGGTGCATTTCCACATTGTGACTCTTTCCACTTCGCACACGCACCAGCAGTACCCGAAAGCTGGAGCCCCCGAGGTCCAAAGCCAAGAAGTCGCCATTCTCTGATGAACACATGAACACATACATGAAAGCATTATAGAAAAGAGACAACTGAACTCAATAACAAGTCAAGTGGAATGTCCGTTTTCCTCCTAAAAGCTACCTGTTCCATCCGGTGTGGCTCTAACATAGGTGGGAAGCATCTTGACGCTTGCCTGCTCATGGGCTTGCTTCGACAGGCCTCGCATCATCTCCTCACTCATTCGCCTCTTTACTTCCAGCAGCTGTTCACGGCTTAAACGCAAGGTGTCGAGGATGCGCTGACGCTCAGCATGTTGAGCGGCAAGGCGGTAGGCTACTGCTGTTACCATGGCTGCACCCTTCCCACTGCCACACTGCGACTGCAAAAAACGCACATCACAGTCCGGCACAAGTCGCCTTACCATCTTGTGGAGCCTCCTCGAAAACCTAGGAAGAGGAAATACATTTTGTTAAATCTGTGTTGTTTTGTAATCACTTCAATTCTGCAATTTCAAGTGTATTTGTGTGAGATACACCAAGGCAGACGGGACGGTGCTCAGGAACACTTACTCTGGATGACTCTTGTAAACAGAGCCGTCCACGCCAATAGTCGTACGCAGCTTCTCAGCTGCTTTGTTATCCCGAATCTGCCGCAGCACTGCCACTAGAGTGGCAGCACACAAGTGTGCGGCCCGTGTAGATACTATCTGACACACCCTCTGAGTGGATATGCAGTCCTCAACCAACGGGTCCAGACCCAGGCCCCGGAGCACCTTCTCTGCACTCGCCAGGCCTTCCTCATCTCTGCAGGTAAAGCAGAATAAAAATCACATTCTTTTTTATTTTTATGCAGTTTATTGATCCCCAGTGGGGAAATTACGATTTCACTATGATTATGACTGCTCAGTGTGGTTCTGAACAGGGTAGGCAGTTAAGAAAATACATGGCTGGATATGTGGCTGCTGTGGCTCAGGAGGTAGGACGAGGTGGAACGTCTGCTAATCACAGGGTTGGCGGATCCTCCTGCCCACATGTCGAAGTGTCCTTGAGCAAGACTCTAACCCTCATGGCTACAATGGCTCGCTGCCATCGGTGTGTGTGTGTGTGTGTGTGAATGAAAAGCGAATTGCAAAGCACTTAAAGCGCTCAATAAAGTAAATGCGGCTATTCACCATAGGCAAGGCAAGGCAGCTTTATTTGTATAGTACAGTTCAGCAACAGGGCAATTCAAAGTGCTTTACATAAAACATAGATACTATTTGAAGGGTTTGTTTTAACTTACAGTATGAAACAGATCAGATGTATAACAGATAGAGGCATGTGATTAGCATAGTCCAAAGAGCCGGAAAATATATGGAGCATCTGCATCCACCCACGCCACGCACAAAATATAGCAGCCTCATATATTATATCGCTTTTTGTTTGCTTAACTTTGTTGTGTCACGAGCCAAAGCATTAAGAGATTAATGTAGCAACCAATGTAAAAATAACATAACAATTTAGCTCATTTCATGAAACCCAAGTATGCTTTACACAAGTACAGGGAGACAAGTGAAAGGAAAATAGTAAGCCAACACAAACGCGGACTTAAAGGAATAAAATGTCCGCGCTAAACGGAAGGGCGACATAATTTAATGTTGGCTACTGACGTACAATCACATCGCGCAATCTAAAGTTATTTTATTTATGAAATGTACCTGAGGGCCAATTCAGTCATTCAATCATTTCAATCGTCATCAAAGAAATCTCCTGTTACCTTTTACTTGGCTGGATACAATAACGGAGGCTTTTCCGGTGTTACGCCGAAATCTGTGACCAATCAGAATGCGTACTCTGTAGCGCAGAGAAAAATCGGACCCTGGCAGAGGCATTAAAAAAACTATATAAAAAAAAAGTTCTTTTCACTGTTAGTCTCGTTTGCTGTTACAGGTCATTTATGATCATCAGATGAAAAATTACACAGTTTCAGAAACGCTTTAAATCTATGCAATTTCATTTTGAACCATTATTATTTCTATAGATCCATCCATCCATCTTCGTCCGCTTATCCGGTGTCGGGTCGCGGGGGGAGCAGCTCCAGCAGGGGACCCCAAACTTCCCTTTCCCGAGCAACATTAACCAGCTCCGACTGGGGGATCCCGAGGCGTTCCCAGGCCAGGTTGGAGATATAATCCCTCCACCTAGTCCTGGGTCTTCCCCGAGGCCTCCTCCCAGCTGGACGTGCCTGGAACACCTCCCTAGGGAGGCGCCCAGGGGGCATCCTTACCAGATGCCCGAACCACCTCAACTGGCTCCTTTCGACGCAAAGGAGCAGCGGCTCTACTCCGAGCTCCTCACGGATGACTGAGCTTCTCACCCTATCTCTAAGGGAGACGCCAGCCACCCTCCTGAGGAAACCCATTTCGCCGCTTGTACCCTGGATCTCGTTCTTTCGGTCATGACCCAGCCTTCATGACCATAGGTGAGGGTAGGAACAAAAACTGACCGGAAGATCGAGAGCTTTGCCTTCTGGCTAAGCTCTTTTTTTCGTACAACGGTGCGATAGATTGAATGCAATACCGCACCCGCTGCGCCCGATTCTCCGACCAATCTCCCGCTCCGTTGTCCCCTCACTCGCGAACAAAACCCCAAGGTACTTAAACTCCTTCACTTGGGGTAAGGACTCATTCCCTACCTGGAGAAGGCATTCCATCGGTTTCCTGCTGAGAACCATGGCCTCAGATTTAGAGGTGCTGATCCTCATCCCAACCGCTTCACACTCGGTTGCGAACCCGATCCAGTGAGTGCTGAAGGTCGCAGGCCGATGATGCCATCAGGACCACATCATCTGCAAAGAGCAGCGATGAGATCCCCAGCCCACCAAACTGCAACCCCTCCCCACCCCGACTACGCCTCGATATCCTGTCCATAAATATTACAAACAGGATTGGTGACAAAGCGCAGCCCTGGCGGAGGCCAACCCTCACCTGAAACGAGTCCGACTTACTACCGAGAACCCGGACACAGCTCTCACTTTGGTCATACAGAGATTGGATGGCTCTGAGTAGAGACCCCCTCACCCCATACTCCCGCAGCACCTGCCACAGTATCTCCCGGGGAACCCGGTCATACGCCTTCTCCAAATCCACAAAACACATGTAGACCGGTTGGGCATACTCCCAGGCTCCCTCCAGGATCCTTGCGAGAGTGAAGAGCTGGTCCGTTGTTCCACGACCAGGACGGAATCCGCATTGTTCCTCCTCAACCCGAGGTTCGACTATCGGCCGAACCCTCCTTTCCAGCACCTTGGAGTAGACTTTACCATTTCTATAGATAACGCCCCAAAATCTTAACACTAGCACCGCGTGTAGGGACACAACTTTTGTAGTCAGACAGAAAGTGTGATTATTTTACACATATGAAAGAATGAGTATTGTGGGCCTACATACCTTAGTGTAATTATAAGAGATTATGAGTGCATGTGAATTTCTATGTACCATGATGAGCTGTTTGCAAATGCATCAATTTGGCTGCGGAGTAGAGTACCTACGTTAATCGGTGCTGCTCCTAGCAAATAAAGGGCTTCGCTTTTTTATGAAAAACACTAAAACCAATGGCGTGGGCTATGGCAGTTCTAGTGGCAAAGTCATCCATGACTCGGAACAACTGCAGCAGAAGTTAAAGGGTAACTTCAGTTTTTTTAAACCTAGTTTTTGTGGCTAAGTGACTGATCATGGGAACAACATTCTTTGACATTGGTCCAGTATTAACCACAATCGGTGCATTCGGCAGTCAGTGAAACAATTGCACACCTCAAATTTAAGTCCACAAAAGGGCTTGTTTTGCCACTGACAGGCTCAGATTAGTATTATAACATTTTGGAAAAGTTTCCTACAGAGGTTGAACCTTCTATTAAAGAATAAGATTCTGTTTTTTTAAACATTACATCAGCGAAATTCCTATTGCTAAACCCACCAGACTCCATGTAAATAAAACAATTTTAAAATGGTGATATACACTTCATTCAAAGTTGACAGACACATAATCAAACTATGAAAAGCCATTTTGGTTCTGTACTATTAAAACAATCCAAATGGCTGGAGAGTTTGATAGTTCGCAGACAACAATATCTGATTGGATAGAAGCCCATCAGTCTCCCATCGTTGTTTTTTACATCACTACAAACAAGAATGAGTAGTAGGAAGGAAGTCATAGCTTGTGTGTTTACAGTTAGCCTAGTCTACAGACCAAAACATAATATCAGCACACACTACCCTCAAATGTTTGTATTTAGCTGGTTTGGTTGCTTATTGCCATTTTGAACTGACAGTATGACTTGCCTTTATCTACTACTATACTTTACTAGTAAGACTTCCAACCTAATACAAATTCAGCCCTTTTTTGCCCTTGTGTATAAGACAGAACGGATAGAGAACATTAGAGGAGCATGTTCTTTGTGTTAGTCAACCTTGAAGATGTTACACTGTTCTTCAGTTCTAAGTGGAAACTATTCATCTGCTTCTTACTATGCGGCTGTACCATCACTTCATCTGACTTTCTCAAACACACACACACACACACACACAAACTAACTTGTCATTCTCAATGGCATAGATGTAGCTGGTGTTGAAGCTTCCTGTGGTGAGGAGCTCTGCTGTAGTCTTGCCCTGGAACAGCAGCTGCTCCTTGGTCATTCTCACCAGGATTAGACGCACCAGTTCCCCCATGTACAGGCCACTGATCATCTTCTCAAACCTACAAAAAAAAAAAAAAAAAAAAAAAGGATCGAAATATTGTTATATTTATACCTGTATCTACACATGCACACACAAACAAAAATGCAGCTAACTGACAGCCTAGCAGATGCTGAACTCTGACATAAGTGATGTTTCAGTAAGGACACCTCCTGACGTGTCTGTGTAGAGGACGTACATATTTCAAATGTTTTCAGTTATGTTCTACTTGATCTGCCTTTGATAGCAGGTGACAACAGTGATTATTATTTAAGGTCATATATATAACATTTAGATCCATTCTTAGTCTTTGTTTTTTTCTGGATGGCTTATTAATTTCCTTGTGTGAATGAGTCACTCTTTTAATTTTGTAACGGTCAGTCACACTGACCCAGTGTTTCCTCTTTGTTGATTTGGAAGTATGTAGTCGCGGTCGCCGTTTAAATGACCCTGCCTGTTGGTAAGCCTGTCCACGCCCCCCGCAGGTGGACGGCCATACTGCAGTCTGATGTCGGTTTAGTGAGCGGCACTGCGCTTTGATGTCTGTTTAGAGAGGCAGCGGACTTTTTATTTATTCCTTTTCTTCATTCTGTCTGGTTTGTGCGTTTGTGAGGAAAACGTGAGTATTGTACATGTGGAGTTTGTTGTGTGACACCATGCAGGACAAATATATCTGTATAGTTTAACTATTTAGATCGAAGTTATGGCAGGAGTTGTCATGAAAGCCTTATTTTCTTTTCTCCATGGCACACTCGTTAGAGTCTACTTAGCTAATCATCGCCGTTAATATGTGATAACGCCGGTTTATATCACACTCTGTGTGTGCTCTGAGTGTTTATAAGTTAAAGTTAACTTTTATAATATAGTGTAGGAGGTTACTGTGAAGTGAATCTCAGTTTCTGTGCTCTGTAGGCTACGTGTATTTAACCACCTCGTGATTTATTCAACGGGGGTGGGGTTGGGCTGTTGTTCGGACAGACCTGTCCCAACTGCTAAAAAAAATCCTAAAGTAAACACTGCTGGCCAATGTCAATTTAAGGAATTGCACATCTCTAATCTGTTCCATTGTTCTACACAGCACTGGATTTAACAGCAACCCTGTATTTCCTGCACCTTATTTTCATTTGGGCGGGGGTGAATTGGACGTCAGTGTACGGGCTTATCTGCTAATGTTAGCTGCCGACCGTTACCTTGTAACCATCCAGCAAATAGACGGTACCGTTTGATTTAACGGCACCGCTCATTTTACATGTACAGTTTAACAACAAAACTACACGCTGAGTGAACATTACTAGCTTTTGAGCGGTATTCACGCCCACTAACCTCGAAAACTGTCTAAAAACAGTAACGTTAATACAGCGCGTCGGAGGAATACAGCGTTCTGCAGCAGGGAGTCAAAGGCAGAGGAGCCGTCACAGCAGCGTTAGCTAACATTAGCTTCTTGTCTCATCTGGGGTCTGATAAACAGTAAATTCATCATTACAGCGTGCCCAACACTATTTTCCAATAAACTATAGGTGTCAAATTTCACGGGACCTGCCTGAGTGCGGATTTCATGTCGCGGCTTTCGTCGCTGTTTATCACTTATTGAGTGAAGTAGCTAGCTAGTACTCGCCCTGTTGTTTATTTGGTTGCCATGACTTCGTGTGTAAAGGGATTATCATCTGCATGTATTGAATTTATGGTAACTTCTAATGTGCTTTGACTTCTTCTCAGCTGGCTACATAATGGATCTTATTAAAAAAAAACCTAAGAGAATCCAGAAAATAAAGTCAGGAACTAATTCAGTATTTAAAAGTCCTTTCAGTGTCCGTGTCTTAACTCAAATACACTAAAAGGACTTTTTTATGCTGAATTAAATGAACGGGGATCAGCGGGCGGAATTGACGCTCCACCAGAAACACCTCTAAATGAACAGTAGGGCGCAGATTCTCGATATCATTTTTTATAACATCTTAGTCTGATAGTAAATTAGTTAAAATTGCTTTAATATCGGTGTACGAAAAATCAATCGCCGATCATCGCTGCAATCGTCGATATACGATCCGATCACCAATCGGCACAAGCCCAATGACAATGTTGTTGTCCTGTTGAGAATGTCAAACATGGAGGGTTCTACTGAAATATCATGAATACAATGATATGAACAATGGAAATTAGAAATAAAGCCATCTCTAATACAAGCCTGTCTGCAGTTGAGTTAAGTAAGCCACTGCTAAGGGACGATTTACACAGTACCGAGTCAGATAAGCTAGAAGATACTCACAGCTGCTTGCCAGGGTTCAGAGAGCCTGCGTCTATTTCCCGGTCAATGTCGGTGCGCAGGTCCTCCAGGGCCCCATCGTCCCCAAAAGCGCCCCACTCTGTATTAACACACATCCGGCCCTCGTCACCGTCCAGCTGCTCAAGATTCCTCATTTGCTCCATGTAGCAGGCATTGGTCCCCGTTCCTTGAGGGATTAATTTAGTCAATTTCTATGCACACCATATTAATCTCAAAAGGGTAATAACATACTATGTGGTATGTATTAAGATTCACAGATCCTTGTTATTTGCTATACATAAACAGTTGGCCTGGACTCACCCACAATGAGGCCAATTTCACAGTGATGATCATCGTAGCCACAGGTCATCATGGTTCCTACTGTGTCATTGATCACAGCCAGAATGTCAACGTCAAAGTCCTGCAATGACATTTAATTTAATTGTGTACATTAAAACCAGTACAGACAAGTTGTATAGGTGTGGACTGGGATTAAAAGATTAAATTAATATATAGTATTTTCCCAATATTTAATAGATTTACCATACAACACTACAAAAAGTCTTGCTTTTTCTATAAACGTTTTCCATAGTATTTTACCATTAAGTTGTTCATAACATATGTGAAAATGATTTATATATACAGTATGCATATATATACACTTATAAGTAAGTATTAAACTATAATTTGGGGTCCATTTGCTCTTACTTCATATTTCAGTTTGCAGTGTTTGAGGTTATGGGTGACTAGAATATAGTTTTTTAGCTTGTGTTTTTACATTTCCTTGCATTTCCTTCATAGACTTAACAAAAAAGGATTTCTAGGTCTTTGTAAGTTTGCACGTTTGGATATGAATGGCAATGGTTTACATAACATACCATGAAACCAGTAGTTGTACACTTACCCCTCGTTTTTTGATAGATTTTCTCAGAAGGCTGACCACATCCTTTCCCTCTACTCCATTTGACTTGAAGGCTTTGGTCCAATACACCAAAACAGCCTGCAAATATGAAAATAAAGAGATAGAGCAGAACCAACATTATCTGCCCATTTCATTTTAGCCTTGTCATATGGTATCATTCTAATCAATCAATAAACTGTCCAGAGTAGTTACACAGACCTCACCAAGTACCAAACTAATTGAGTGACCTGCCATTAATGGACAAAAGTTAAAAGTTGACCCTTCTCTGATAAAAAAAAAAAATCCCCACATTTAAAACAGCAAATTGATGCAAAAAGGCTAATTGCTATGCAAATCCCAAAAACATAATAAAAAGCAACAAATACTTGATGATCACTAGAAAACACACTGTGATATACAGCTGTATCAACTATATGTTTGGTTTATTCATAATACAGTATCACATTGAATATAATTCATACTATAAGGCAGGGTTTGGCAACCTATGACACGGGTGCCAGCGTGGGCACGCTAAGCCATTTTCAGGGGCACTTGCCACAGCAAATACTAAACTACAATATTGTCATATGTCACTACTTTGTTAGTGTGGTCCCATAATTACAAGTTGCTAAATTAGGTAAGCGATTGATTTAGATTAAACCAGTGTGATGAATTAATGTTGACATCATATGTTGAATCTGCACTAAAAGCCGCGGTGGTAACTAGTAACCATCTGGAAAAGAGGAGACCACAGCAATTTGCTGGTGACACGGTAAGCAAATCTAGCAAGCCTTTTCAGTACAATGGATTTGTATGGAGGTTCATTGCAAGAGGACACCGAGCCATGTGTGCATTTTTCTGTGAAAATGTGTTGTTTTGAATATCAATGGTAAAGCATGACTTTGAAGCTAGGCATGAGGAAATCTCAGTATCAGATCCAACTCTACCTTCAT